>NC_058130.1:392844753-392854484 GCF_016433145.1 Gracilinanus agilis
ATATATATATATATATATATATATATATATATATATATATATATGTCACATTGAGAGGCTAAATGCTTCAAACATCTCAGTGTCTAGAAATGGACCAAAGCCTAATGGCCCCAGGTATGGCCCCAGACCCAGAGAAAACTACATAATAAAGGTTAATAAACTATTCAATTCCACTCTATTTGAGGCCCACAATAGTGCTTGAAGTTCTCTGTTCTCATCCTTGGCCCAATCCCTTTCCCACCCACTCTGAACATTCTACCCTCTGACTGAGAGGAGCCTGGAGACCTGGAACAAAGTCTGCGAGAATACAGACCTTTCTGATAGTGATGGAGAGAGGTAAAAGTCTTCTTGCAAAATGGCAGAACTTCCTTTTCATTCTACCATTAGGCAAGCTATTATTGAGGGGTTTCCTGGCTTAACTGGATGAAGCAAGTGCTCAGAACTCAGACTGAAAAAGCAATGGATCAAATCTATTTAAAAAAAAAACAACAACTTACCTTCCATCTTAGAATCAATACTATATTATATTGGTTATTGATTATATATTGGTTTATGTTATTATATACCCATATATGGTCATGTGTATTGGTTATAAGGCAGAAGAGGAGTGAGGCCTCAGCAGTGGGGATTAAGTGATAATTTAACAGCTAAAAAGAGCCTGAGCTCACATCTGATCAAATCTATTCTTGTACCAAAGGTGCTCTAGTATTCCAGCTAGGTGGTACAGTAGATAGGGTCCTGGGCCTGGACTTTATCAAGTTCAGATCTTTTATGCTCATTTAACCTTCCCTGATTGTCAATAGATACTCTCAGGAAAGTCATATCACCCATTTATATTTAGTCTGCACATATTGCCTCAGTGGTATTTTTATTTTAAGCCTCATGTCTAATGCAAAATTATAAAATTTATCACTATAAAAGATTGCTAGGTTTTAGTGTACATGGATGGGTTGTATCTTAAAAGCACTGCATAGGCCTCGAGGACATGTTCCTGATGGATTGATGCCCTTATCAAGGAAGCAAAGAGTAAATGAATGAAATAATGAATGAAAAGGCATATAACCATGCTTCCTTCTTGGCACTAAGTCCTGTTCTAAATGCTAGGGACACAAATAGAAAAAGAAGATATTATTGGCTTCCAAAGAGCCCACATTCTAATAGTGAGGAGACAAAACATATAAAAAATTTGATTTCAGGGAGAATGAAAAGCTATGATGGTCCTAAGGACAGTGGTAAGCAAGATGGCAAGGGCCAGTGGCCTAGAGGGTGTAGTGGCAGGGAAGATGGTATGGCCTATTTTCCATCTTACTAAAGAATTACAGTTAGTGATTCATTGCTAAGCAATAATTCAAGCTGAGCAGTGAGAGTAGCCGTGTCCTCCCAACATGGGGGAAGGAAGCTTAGGGGACCCAGCTCCCCAAACATGGAGGGTTGGAGTAGAGCAGTGACTCCAGTTCCTTTCCCATATGGCTTGAGGTTGGATGGGAAGAAAAGGGAGAAAAGGAAAAGAATATTGGCAGAAAAATATGGTAAAAAGGACATCTTCTTGTGCCTGCTCTTGCTGGGCCCTTTACTGCCCACATGGGATATGAGGAAGTCCTTATCTAGAACCTGCCAGAATATGTCACAGATCCTGCTAACTCTTTAAAAAAAAAACACAAAACTCTTACCTTCTCTCTTAGAATGAATACTGTGCATTAGTTCCAAGGTAAGAGAGCAGTAAGGGTGAGGCAATGGGAATTAAGTAACTTGCCCAGCTGGCAAGTATCTGAGGCCAGACTGGAACCCAGGAACTGGAACCACCTAGCTGCTTCCTCTTACAGACTCTGAAAAAATACTGATACTTTTCAACCTAAAACAAAAGAATGTAAATTCCATAAGAATCCCAAGGGACTTACTGGATAAGAGAGTCAGGTTCCAAAATTATCTTGATAGGTTAAAACACTAACTGAAATTTAGTACTATAAAGATTTAATAGTACTCACTTTTTTAAATAGTACTAAATATAAACTCTGAAACTTGGAGTAGAAAATAATATCATTTCACAAGTATAAGAGAGCAGAGTAATGACTAAATAGCAATCCAGCTGAAAGAGATCTGCAAATTTTTTGGATCACAAGTTCATTTGGGGTCAATAGATGTGATATGGTGTTCAAGAAAGCTAATGATATGTGGTGGTGCTTTTGTTTTTGGACTGAACCTATGAACTTATTGATACAGGGAAGTCTGGGCAAGGAAATTCTGTCTCCTAATACAGAATGTGTATTAATCTGCAATGTTTTAGGGAATAGTCTGGAGGCACTGAGAGGTTAAATGATATGTTCAGGGACCCAAAGACAGTTAAGACTGGAACTTAGGTCTTCCTGACTTTGAAGACAACTCTGTATCTGACATACCATATCATGACAAAGACATGTAGCCTCTCCAAGGGCTTTGTAGGCTGCATTCGGAGAATCAGAGGGTCTCTTGGGACCAGGAAGCTAACAGTGCTACTATGATCAGCCATGGTTGAATTTCATTTGCAGTTTTATTTCTGTTCTGGGCACCTTTTCTTAGGGAGAACATCTATATATGCATTTAAAGTTATTGACAGTAGAGCAACCAAAATAGTGAATGGTCCCTATTATAGGTCAACTGGATTAGAGGATTGATTAAACAAGTGGGGATAATTAGCCTGGAAAGATAAGAGTCTGTAGGGTACATGATATTCTTTAAGAAATCACGTTAGCATATATTAAGCTCCTACTATGTTCCAGGTATTATGCTAGGTATTATGAATACACATACAAAAGCAAAAGAAGCTTATATTTCTTCAAGAAGAAACAGCATGGGCAACAGCAAGTACAAACACAATATATATTTAAAGTAAATTCAGGGTAGTTTGGGGTAGAGGAGAAACTCGAAATTGGGAATATCAGGAGAGGCCTCTTATAGGAGTAATACTTGAACAGCTTTCAAGGAATCTAGAAATCCAAGAGGCAGAGGTAAGGAAGGAAAGCAACAAGCCATTCAAAGTTGAGAAATGGAATGGATATACTATGTAAGAAAGAGGGAAAAGGTTAATTTTGCTGGACTGTAGGGAGTATGAAGGAGAGTAATATGTACTAAATATAGGGAAATGGGCTTAAGCTAGGTTGTATAGAGCTTTAAATGCCCAAGAGGGAAATTTTGATTTTTTTTTTTCCTGAAAGCAAGAAAGATCCACTGGGGCTCACAGAGTAGGGGAATGACGTGATCAGATCTGTGTTTTAGAATGATACCTTTCAATAAAATAGTTGATGCTCATTCATTTCAGTCATGTCTGACTCTTCATGATCCCATTTGTGGTTTTCTTGACAAAGATACTAGAGTGGTTTGCCATTTCCTTCTCCAGCTCATTTTGCAGATGAGGAAACTGAGGCAAATAGGGTTAAGTGACTTGCCCAGGGCCACACCAGATAGTAAGTGTCTGAGGTGAGATTTGAACTGTATAATCAGAAATCCTGAACCCTTGGACTTCATCCCCCAGAAGTCCTTCAGTATTTCCCATAATTCCTTTTCTTTTCATCCCCAAGTTGTGTGCTTACTTTGTAGAAATAAATGTGGTGTGGCTCGACCTCTTTCTCTTTTTCCTGTGACCACAGCTTGGTAGCACCTTTTTTCTCTCTAGCTTTTTATGTTAGTTATTATTAATAAATCTTATTACATACCTAGAATATTGGATATTAATTTTTAATCTACAAAACTCAGGGAGATGTATCTATCCTGACCCTAGGGCTGGCACTCTTTGTACTATAGCACCCCTAGCTACCATAAATATGTCTACAAACATAGGTTTAGAATTGGAAACTTCCTTAGAGCTTGTATAGATCAATCCTTTCATTTTATAGAGGAGGAAATTGAGGCTTAGCAATGTTAATATTCTTGCTCAAAATCTTGTAGGTAGTAACTGGAAGAGGCTACGTGGTGCAGTGTATGCAGTGCTAGACCTAGAATCAGGAAGACCTCTATTCAAATCCAGTCTCAGAAGATTACTAGCAGTACATTCTTTGACAAGTCACTTTTTTTCTTCCTTAATTTTCTTGTCTGTAAAATGGAGATATTAATAGCGCCTATCTGCCTGGATCATTGTGAAAAACAAATGAGATAATTGTAAAGTTCTTTGAAAACCGTAAAACACTATATAAATGCTGGATATTATTATAGCCTCTAATTGAACATTAGTTCCCTTTCCTCTATATTGACTTGTTTTGATTAGCCTGTGGAGGTAAAACTAGAATTCATGAGTAGAAGGTGAAAAGAGATAAATTTCAAATTTGATGTGTAAGAAAACTCTCTTACAAAGGTAAATCAGAAAGGGAAACCCTGGGATGGTGTTACTATGGTTAGCCAAGAGTGTTGATTAGCTAACCCTCAGAGCAACCCTAACTGACTGCTCAGGGAGACAATGGCTTCTCCCTTCAGGTCCCTTTCACCCTTACAAAAGATTATCTGACTGCGTTTATTTAACTAAAGTTGGTTTAATAGCAAGTTTTAAAGGGAAAGTATTAGGATAGAGGGAAGTAGGGATTGCCCTCAACCTTAAGCACAGATTGGTTTTCAAGTCTCTGTCAGATTTTGAGCTGGGCCCAGGGCTCACAGTCTTATGGAGGTTTTCTTTCTTCCTATTTTATACTATATCTATGCTAGCTTTTTATAAGTTCAAAGTCTTTAGCAGTAGACAGCAAGAAGAAAAGAGATTCTGACCTTCAGAGCTGGTTTAACTTGTCTCTTTGAGCTAATGCCCCTAAAGATAGGCATTTCAGTTCGAGCAGCCCCCTTCAGATCTTTTTGTTTGATGGCATGATCCATAGGAATCCAGGTAGAGAATACGTTTGGGAAAACCCCAGGAATAGAGGTAGTTTCTATCCTGAGAAGCAGAGAGAGCTCCCTCTTGTCCCAAGGTCCAGGCAAGAGTTCCTTCAGAGAGCCACTGTCCCTCTGCGCTCTCTCTCTCTCTCTCTCTCTCTCTCTCTCTCTCTCTCTCCTCCCCCTCTCTCTTTCTCTCCCCTCCCCCTTCCAACTGCCTTCATTGTCAGTCAATCCTCTCTCCAACATTCCAAACGCATTCGATGTGATTTTTTTCCACAGATGTCAAGAAAAACAACCTAACAATTAGAAAGGGTCAAAACATAGGGTTTCTCCAACAGAAGTCTTTAAAGAAAGGTGGAATGATCACACACCAATTTTCTAATATGGGGATTCTTATTCAGGTATGGTAGACCAGATGATCCCAAAGATCCCTTTTGTGCCAGTGTTCTGTGATTCTTTTTTTTTCCCAGATTACATGTTAATGCAATTTTCAATAATTTTGTGATTTTTTAACCATATCTTCTCCTTCTCTCCCATCTCTCCCCTTTCCCCAAGATAGCGAGTAAGATGATATAGGTTGTATGCATTTATATAATAGATATTTCCATGTTCATCAGGTTATGAAAGAAGAAACATATAGCTCACAGTCAAGAAAAATTCATGGAAGAAATAAAATGAAGAATGACATGCTTCAATCTACATTTAGACTTTGTTCCTTCTATAGCTATGGATAGCCTTTCTCATCATGAATACCTTGGAATTTCCTGAATCCTTGCATTGCTGATAATAGTTAAGTCACTCACAGCTGATCATTGTACAATATTGCTTTTACTATGTACAATGTTCTCTTGGTTCTGCTCATTTCATTTTGTATCACTTCACATAAGTCTTTCAAGATTATTTTTGTATTCATCTTATTTGGCATTTCTTATAATACAATAGTATTCCATTACAATCATATATCACAACTTGTTCAATCATTTCCCAATTGATAGATAGCCCTTCAGTTTCCAGTTCTTTGCCACCTCAAAAATAGCTGCTATAATTATTTTTGTATAAGCATGTCCTTTTCCTCTCTCTTTGATCTCTGTGGCATACAGGTCTAATAGTTGTACTACTGCTGGGTCAAAGAGTCTGCAAAGTAGTATGGCCCTTTGGAGATAGATGCAGGTTGCTTTCCAGAATGTTTGAATCAGTTCATAGCTCCATCAACAGTGTTTTAGTGTACCTATTTTCCCAAATCCCCTCCAACATTTATTATTTTCTCATTTTTGTCATATTAGACAATCTGATAGGCATGAGGTTGAACCTCAGAGTTGTTGCAATTTGCATTTCTCGAATTAATGGTGATTTGGAGCATTTTTTATATGACTAAAGATTTCTTCATCTGAGAATTATCTTTTCATCTGATGTTCTGTGATTCTGATAATTAAATATATTCATGTAGCACCCCAGGCATAGAATCAGGAACCTGGGCTCAAAACAGACCTCAGACAAATAGTAGCTGCGTAACCCTGGGCAAGTCACTTAACCCTGTTTGCTTCAGTTTCCTCATCTATAAAATGAGTTGGAGAAGAAGGAAATAACAAGCTGCTCCAGTATCTTTGCCAAGAAAACCCCAAATGGGGTCCTGAAGAGTTGGACATGACTGAAATGACTAACAACAATATAGGATTGAAAAGCATGCTATATATGTAAATATCTGTAACATTTTAAAATGTTTTTTAAACCTGCTTTTAATAAGTAATTGTATTTTTATCCCACAAATGCCATTCAAGAGCAATAATGGGTTATTTTTGCCTTTCTAAATTTAAAATTTTACTTGAGGTACAAGTGTTTAAAAGTACAATGTGCCCTGTTCTAACTTAGGGGATCTGGTTGCCAGACCAAACACAATTTTGAATTCACCAGTCCCTCTAACACCTGTAACATTACACATGAAGTAGTCTCCCTACCTAGAACATTCATTTCCTTCTGTTACAAGTCATGTATTGTAAAAATTGCAAAAAAAAAAAATCCAGCCTTACAGTGGTGGGAAATGAGAGGTTTCAAGTTTCTTCTGAGTTTTCCAGAATTTTGGTTTGTGACCACGAAGAGAAAATGCAGAGATGAATGTCTGTTTCAACAAAAAGAGACAGGAGATGGATACAACTGAAGAACTTTCATTTAGATTTGAGTTTGGAGAGGGAAGATTTTGAGCTTCATCTGAAATGATGTGAAGACATTGCTAAATGCCTTGGGTTGGTTGTTTTTTTTTTTTAAGTGAAATTCTAAGCTCAAAGTTAGAGAAGGAAAAAAATTGTTAAAATTCTTTAGCTACTACATGAAGCCTCCTTTGCTATGGGAGAGGACGGGGGCAGGGAGAGGGTCATTTTCTGAATGGCTATACTACCAGTCATCATCTGGACTGCTCTGACTATAAACACAAAACCAGAAACGTTGGAGGGAGGAGACATTAACCAATCCCCTGCCAGTCTGTAAGTAATACCACATCCTCCACCTGGTACCATTAATAATCCTATTCAATGGACCCTTTATTATTAATATTACTGGTATAAAAATGACCCCACACTTACAGGTGTAACTTAATGAGGCACATGTTGGGACCAGATGTCTTACCAAGCAGACACAACCACTACAGTACATATCTTTGTGCACGTTTCAGGAAAGAAACCATCTGAAAGCCTTCATTTCAAAAGGCATATTCATCACGTAGCCTTGCTCACTTTAGGAGTGAGGCTCTTAGACTTAAGTTTAAACAGATGGAAAAAACCTGGGCAATACTTTTCACATTCCTGTTGTGATTTTTTAAAAAGTAATTATCTGATTATAAGTGCCAAATCCACTTTTTTTCTTCTTTTCACCATGCTGATGAAAACTTGGAAGCATCAATGGTGCTGTAACACCTCAGAGTTAAGAGAAATAATTGTCATTCATTTCTACCTGCCATCAATTACAGGCAATGCCAAATGATTATATGATTTTTCATTTGTCTATCAGAAAGAATTAGAGAAAAATGTAGAAAATGTCCATGTAATTGTCTTTTCAGAAATTAATTTGAGCAAGAGAATCAGTCCAGTAAGTACCTACAATGTGCCAGGCATGGCCCTAAACTCTGGAGATCTAAAGAAAATCAAAAACACAACCTCTGCTCTCAAAGAGCTCACACTTTAATGATGGAGGCAACATGTACATTTTAACTATTTATGGGGTATTCAGGGAAGACTAGCAACTCTGTTGTGAGGATTTAGTAAGCTCTTTTTGTATCTACCTTTTACTCAACTCTCACCTATGGTTTCTAAGAAACTGTAGCATGCCCAGTGGTAACACCCTGTTAAAACCATCTAAAACTAAACCAGCTAAGGTAAAACCAGCCAGGCTAAACCAGGCTGAGGGTAACTCACAGGTCTCAAACCCATTGATGAGTCAGGGCAGTGCCTACTCTAAGCCTGTAAAGACTTCCCTGGCAATAGGCAGAGAAAAATGATTTGTTTCTATGGTCATGAAGGTGGCCAAAACAGGTACACTGGAGTGCTGAGACACTGGTCAGACATGAAAGATGCCAAGGTCATCCAGAGCCATTGCCAGTCATCCTGCCTTTTGTCTTGCCGTTAAGCTTCAAAGAATCTTGAAGAGAAAGTGAGGCCGACAACTTCATGCAATTCCACTTCACTTAAAATCAGGCATAAGTCAAGCTATCATCTCACAATGTCATTGGCCTTCTACAAAAACAAAAGACAAACAAGAAGATTTAAACAATATAAATAGAAGATAATTCTTGAGGAAAGGCACCAGTGATCCGGAAATAAAGTAGAACTTTATTTTTTTTAAAAAAAATCCTTACCATACTTAGAATCAGTACAAAGTATTGGATTTGGATGTATCAGAGTGGCAAGAGCTAGGCAATTTGGAGTTAAGAAACATGTCCAGGGTAACAGAGCAAGGAAGTATATGAGACCAGATTTGAATGACCAAGCCATCTTACTGCCCCTTATCAGGTAGGATTTTAATTGAGTATTGAAGGAAACCCAGGAAAGTAGATAATGGACAGTATTCCAAGCATGGGGGTCAGTTAGTGCATAAACCTAGAGTTGGAAGAAAGAGTATATTTAATAAAGAACTATAACTGGAGTGGTATCACTGAACCACGGAGTACATGGAGGGGAAATATGGAAAGTTTTTGGAGGATTTAAAAAATAGAGAGGATGTTGTGTATGATTTTGTAGGTAATAGAGAGTCACTGGCTTTTATTGAGATTGAAAGAGGAAGATGACCTATCAGTGGGAATAAGAGTTGGATGAAGGATTCTCAAAGTGAAGGAGATGTTGAAAAGGCAGGAACAGTAAGATTTAATAGAAGATGGGAGGTGTGGCTGAGGGTGAGTGAGGAGTTCAAGATGACAAAAAAATTGAAAACTTTAGTGACTGGGACCATAGTGGTACCTTCAACAATAATAAACTCTGTGACACCATTTGGAGTTTTCTTGGCAAATATGTTGGAGTGGTTTGCCATTTCCTTCTCCAGCTCATTTTACAGATGAGAAAACTGAGGCAAATAGGAATAAGTTAGAATCACACAGCTAGTAAGTATCTGAGACCAGATTTGAAATCGGAAAGATAAATCTTTCTGACTTCAGGCAAAGGACTCTATCCACTATACCACCTAGCTGTTTCTAATAACTTCTAAAGTTTCTTCTAACTTTCTAGAGTATTTTCATCCATAATCTCAAGCAGTTTTCCCAAGGAGGAAGTGAGGCAACATAAAGATTCATAAGATACAAAGGTATCCTTTAGTGTCCTAGAACTAGAGACAGAATTATTCTTCATTGGAAACACACACACATATCTATATCTATATCTATATCTATATCTATATCTATATCTATATCTATATCTATATCT
>NC_058130.1:392857475-392899715 GCF_016433145.1 Gracilinanus agilis
TATATATGTATATATATATATGTGCTGATAATGTGGATTTTAAAGGGAGAAGAGCTAATATCAAGTTTTGGCATTTTCTTAATTCTGACTGGCTCCTCAGCAGGGAATGAAATTAGATGATTTCTCTAACTTTTAATTACCCTATGAAGTTATAAGGTGTTTGATTAGGATTATGGCAGTGAAAAATGGAATGGAAGAGACAGATGTAAGAAAGATTTTAAAGACACAATCATCAGAGCTTATGGACCAATAGGAAAAGGATGACTAAGATACAGAAGGACTCAAAAATCACTCCAAAATTTTGAGACCATATGACAGCAACCCTTGATGCTATCTACCAGTGGCAGATATAGGCCTTAAGGGGGAGAAATAAATTTGGTTTTAGATATATTGAATACTGGAACTCAGGAAAGAACTCAGGTCTAGATATCTGAATTTGGGATATAGCATTATTATGAGGCAGGTAGGTTGCGCAGTGGATAGAATTCCTGACCTAGAATCAGAGAGATGTGAATTTAAATCTAGCCTCCGTCACTTACTAGCTATATGACCCTGGGCAAGTCTCTTAGCTCTGTTAGCTTCAGTTTTCTCATCTGTAAAATGAGCTGAAGAAATAAATGGCAAACCACTCCTGTATCTTTGCCAAGAAAACCCCAAATGAGGTCACAAAGAGTAGGATATGACTAAAACAACTGAACAACAACAACAAAATATAGCATTATGCAGTATAAAATGAAGGGGGTACTCACAGGACTTAAATTCAAATCCTAATTATTTCACTATACAACTAGTGCTCATTAGGATTAAGATATTTTACCTAATTATATGACCATATATCTGACAATTTAAGTGAAAGTGATGTATATCTACAAAACTATAACTTGCCAAGATTAACAAAAGATGAAATAGAATACTTTAAAAATCCCATATCAGAAAAAGAAATTGAATAAGCCATCCGGAACTCCCTAAGAAAAAAATTCCCAGGGCCAGATGGATTCATGAGTGAATTCTACCAAACATTTAAAGAAAAATAAATCCTAAAACTATATAAACTCTTTGGCAAAATAGGCAAAGAAAGAGTCCTATCAAATTCTTTTTATGACACAAATAGGGTGCTTAACTAAGCCAGGAAGAACAAAAACAGAGAAAGAAAATTATGGGCCAATTTTCTTAATGATTATAGCTGCAAAATTTTTAAATAAAATACTAGCAAGGAGACTATAGCAAAGTATCACAAGCAATATATTCACTGTGCTAAGGTGGGATTTATATCAAGAATGCATGGCTGGTTTAATATCAGGAAATCTATCAGCATAATTGACTATATTGATAATAAAACTAACAGAATCACATGATTTTCTCAATAGATTCAGAAAAAAATTGAAAAAATGCAATACCCATTCCTATGAAAAATACTAGAAAGCCAGGTCTAAATAAGTCATTTCTTAAAATATAAGTAATATCTATCTAAAACTATCAGCAAGTATTATCTGCAATAGACATAAGTTAGAAACTATCAATAAGATAAAGGGTGGAACAAGGATGCCCATTATCACCATTATTATTTAATATTGTCCTGGAAATGCTATCATTGGCAATAAAAGGAAAAAAAATTGAAGGAATTAAAGGAGGCAATGAGGAAAGCAAATCATTAGTCTTTGCAGATGATATGATGGCATTCTTAGAGAATCCAAGAGAATCAACTAAAAAAACTAGTTGGCAAAGTTTTAGGGTACAAATAAACCCATATAAATCAGTAGCATTTTTATATATTACCAACAAAGTCCAACATGTGAAGAGTGAATTAAAATCTCTTTGTCTATCAATCAGCAACTTTTAGTTAATTAATCAAAAACTTAAGTACCCCTACTTAGTACCTTACCAGTCCCTAGGTATGAGAGTTCACAAATTATTTGCTAGAGTGGTTGACAACTTCAGAGGCCAATCCCCCCACCTTGGGCAATGGTAGTCAAATTGAAAGACTACAATTGGTTCCTATAAAGTGGGGGAGTGACAGGAAATGACATTGAAAAAACAGCTTAAAAAGGCCATTTTGAGTATTCAATCTCAGACTCTGCTTTGGTGAGCCAGACTGGAGAAGGAAACTCTTTCCTTGGGTCCTGCAGTGATGAGTGGAGTGATTCCTTCCTTAGTTCTTCAGTGAGGAGACCCTCTCTGCTCATTGGAGCTTTGGTGGGACACTCCCTTCAGTGTGAGTTCTGGTGATATTCTTGGTCGTCTTAGCCTTGTGTGCACTGAAGGTTCTTTGCAGATTCTTCAGCAATTTCTAGCTCTTTGGATTTTGGCTTCCTAATTAGGACTTTGGATTCTGGTGAGATTTGCTTTTGGATTCACATTTGCGGTCTAGAGACATAAGGAATTAACTCAGGGAATTGGTAGCTAGGCAGTACTTTCTGTCTATCTACATTTTTCCACTTTCACTGTTTCCACCTCTTTGTAAATAAAGCTGCTAAAAGTCATTTTGACTTAAGCTGTAATATTTTTAAATCTATGACAACAATATTACTTTAGAATTCTCATATTTAGATAAAACCTAAATTTAAATTCTTATAAGCAGCAAGAGATAGAAGAGAAGTTCCATTTAAAATACCTGGGAAGATACTTGCCAAGACAAATACAGGAATTATAAGAACACAGTTAAAAAACACTTTTCAGATATTCAGATCTAGACAATTAGAAAAATATGTGAAACAGTAATCATCAAAACAGTCTGATACTGGCTAAGAAATCGAATAGTGTCTCAGTGGAATAGATTATATATACAATATACAGGGGTAAATGATCTTAGTAATCTTGTGTTTGATAAACTCCAAAGGTCTCATGTTTTGGAATTAGAATTCACTATATGACAAAAACTCCTAGGAAAATTGGAAAACAGTATGGTGGAAATTAGGTATAGATCAATATCTCACACCTTATACCTAGATAAGGTCAAACCAGGTATACAATTTGGACATAAAGGTTGATAGCATAAATATATTAGAGGAACATAGAATAGTTTACCTGTCAGATTTATGGGTAAGGGAAGACTATATGACTGAACAAGAGATACCAAGTATTATAAGTTGTAAAATGAATCATTTTGATTTTTATTAAATTAAAAAGGTTTTATATAATTAAAACCAATGTAATCAAGATTAGAAGGAAAAGAACAAACTGGGAAAAATTTTAATAACAAATTTCTCTGATAAAAAAGTCTAATTTCTCAGATTTATAGAGAACTAAGTCAAATTTATAAGGATATAAGTCATTCACCACTTGGCAAAAAAAGAAAAAAATTGACCAAAAGGTCAAAAGATATGAATAAGAATTTTTCAGATGAAGAAATTAAAGCTATCAATAAATATGGGAAATTATTCTAAATAACTCAATTAGAGAAATACAAATTAAAGCATCTCTGAGGTACCACCTCACACATATTAGACTGTGGTAAAGGTAAGAAGTGATAAAAGTTGGAGGGGATGTGACAAAATTGGGACACTAATGCATTATTGATGGAGTTGTGAACCGATCTAGTCATTCTGGAGGGCAATTTGAAACTATGACCAAAGGGCTAGAAAAATGTGCATGACCTTTGTAATACCATTATTTTTATGCATCCCAAAGAGATTTTTTTTAAAGTATGTGTGTGTGTCTGTGTGTGTGTGCATGTGCACACGTGTTCATGCATGGGAAAGGATCTACTTGTACAAAAATACTTATAGCAGCTCTTTTTTAAATTTTTTAAACATTTATTAATATTTATTTTTTAGAAAAGTTAACCTGGTTACATAATTCATGCTCTTAACTTTCCCTTTCACCCCCAAGCTACCTCCCCCCATGGCTGATGCATATTTCTACTGGTTTTAACATGTGTCATTGATCAAGACCTATTTCCAAATTGTTGATAGTTGCATTGGTGTGGTAGTTTCGAGTTTACATCCCCAATCATGTCCGCCTCAACCCATGTGTTCAAGCAGTTGTTTTTCTTCTGTTTCCACTCCTGTAGTTCTTCCTCTGAATGTGGGTAGCGTTCTTTTCCATAAATCCCTCAGAATTGTCCTGGGTCATAGCATTGCTGCCAGTACAGAAGTCCATTACATTCTATTTTACCACAGTGTATTGGTCTCTGTGTACAATGTTCTTCTGGCTCTGCTCCTTTCACTCTGCATCAGTTCCTGGAGGTCTTTCCAGTTCACATGGAATTCCTCCAGTTTATTATTCCTTTGAGCACAATAGTATTCCATCACCAGCATATACCACAATTTGTTCAGCCATTCCCCAATTGAAAGGCATCCCCTCCTTTTCCAGTTTTTTGCCACCACAAAAAGTGCAGCTATAAATATTTTCGTACAAGACTGTTTATCTATGATATCTTTGGGGTACAAACCCAACAATGCTATAGCTGGATCAAAGGGCAGGCATTCCTTTATAGCCCTTTGAGCATAGTTCCAAGTTGCCATCCAGAATGGTTGGATCAGTTCACAACTCCACCAGCAATGCATTAATGTCCCAATTTTGCCACATCCCCTCCAGCATTCATTACTCTCCCCTTCGTATAGCAGGTCTTTTTATGGTATCAAAGAATTGGAAATTGAGAGGGTATTCATCAATTGGGGAATAACTGAACAAATTACCATATATGATGGTGATGAGATACTACTGTGCTATAAGAAACACTGAGCAGAATCATTTCAGAAAAAGCCAAACAGACTTACAAGAATTAATGTAGAGAAAAATAAGCAGAACTAAGAGAACATTGCAGAGTTACAGCAATATTGTATGGTGATCAATTGTGAAAGACTTAGCTACTCTCAGCAATACAATGATCGAATAGAATTCTGATAGATTTACAAAGAAGAATTTGATCCACCTCCAGAGAATGAAGTTAGAGTTGGAATGTGGATCAGAGTATACTGTTTTTCACATTAGTTTATTTATGTTTTTATTAGGGATTTTGGTTTATGTGAATATTCTCTTACAATAATGACCAATGTGGAAGTATGTGTTTTGCATGATAAGACATGTATAATGCAGATCAAATTGCTTACCCTCTCTGAGAGAGGGAAGGGAAGGAAAGAGAGGTACAATTTGGATCGTATAATTTTGGAAAATGTTTGTTGAAAACTATTATATGTAATTGGGAAGATAAAACATATCTTAAAAACATTTTTAAAAACTAACTCGCTCATCATTTCTTACAAAGTAGTAGTATTCCATCATAATCACTTGTTCAGTCATTCCCCAATTCATGGGCACCCCCTCAACTTCCAATTTTTTGCCACCATAAAGAGTGCTGCTATAAATTATTTCAGAAAATATATGTTCTTTTCTTTTTTCCCTGATCACCTTAGGAAGCAACCCTAATAGTAGTGTTGTAGGATCAAAGGCTTTTGGCCATAATTCCAAATTGTTTTCCAAAATGAACTATAAGACTATAATCCCTTCCATTTCTAAATTTATGATGTTTCTTCTGTCATAATATAAGCCTCTGATCCTGTAAGAAAATAGAGGAACTCAACGAGTGTAGACAGAACAGAGGATGGAGAATGAGAATGAAGAAATAGCAGTATTTGGGTAACACTTAGGGATTATGGATATATCACATGTTGTTTACCTGTTTCAAGGAAAAGGTGGAAAAATCTTGCTTTTAGGTGAAATCATCAAATGGAAAATTAGCTGAAATCCAAACTTAAGTTGAAAGAAACCACAATCTACTTCCCTCATGATGAGTGAGTCCAAGCTTACTAAATGAAGTTTGGAAAGTCTTTTGCAAGTTCCTGTTTGAGTAAAAATTTCAGAGACATTCTCTTGCAGAGACTTTGAAACTATTTAGTCAAAATACTTTTTTTATTAATTTTATGAACAAAGAACACTTCGAGACAAACCAAATTGAGAAAAACCAGGTTGAATTTCAAAGCCAAATAACTAAGAATGATCAAACTGCCTCCAGGATTAAATATAATTAAATATAAATATAATCTTTTGGAATTAAGTTGTGGTAGGAATGTTGGTAGGAAGAGAGGAAAAGCAATGAGTTGTCTCTGCCCAACTTAGACCTTATCAGTTGAAAAATCCAGTCTTAAAAACTCCATGAAATTATTGATTTGTTGGTCTCAAGTTGTTTTTAAATTAAATTTTTTTAATTCCCAAGGAAAGCTGGCAAATTAAGTCAGATTTCTGATTTGGTATCTATAGAGAGATACTAGATAAGGAAATTCATCTCCTAATGCAGTCACAACTGCTAGAAAGTGCTAGAGAGTGGCCTAGAGCACTTAGAGGTTAGGTGTCTTGCCTAGGATTACATAGATGGCATATGGCAGAAACAGGACTTAAATACCAGTTATCCTGACTCCATGGCCAATCCTCTATTGACAAAACCATACTTTTTCTCTATAACATAATTAAATAAACATAAAATTCAAGAAGACCATAGTAACGTGGGTCAATGAAATAGTTAACTGTTTATTGATAGATTTCTTGTAATACTCAAGCTTTGGGCCTCCTAATAGAGTTATATTCAGAAGACCTAAACATAGAACAAAATAGTTGGTATCTATTGATGAACTGGAAAAAGATGAAGCAACTGCTCATCCATTATATCTTTTGGATTTGGGGTTAGTAGCTAAACCTTTGGTGGGGCTAGGAAATGAAGATAATTAATGTCTTTGGTCCTCAGTTCTCTCATATATAATAATTGTTTAGGTAAGATAATCTCTAAGGTTCTTTGAAGTTCTAAAATCTTACAGTCTTCTTTCATTGAAAATTTCACAAAATGTCTTACATGAGTCCTTTCCCCATGGTAGCTAAGATCAGGTACTAATTAGTAGTTTAATACAGTGGCCAGCTAGACTGAAGCCATGAGGACTGGCAACCAGGGCCAGTTTGCCAATTTATTCATGATAAAATCAGGGGGAAACTGACTTCTAGTCAGGAGGAATAAGGACCATAATTATTGCATTACCCATATACCCCATTAGGTACCTGAGGAAAATTGCCAATTACAGTAATGTCATTTTTAGAATTGTCTAGAATTTTCTCACTAAGGGAGGAATTTTTTTTAAAAGGCACTCAATAGATACACATAAATGGAACAGGTTTACCACCAAAATGGACTTTAAAACATAAAAGAATTTACTCTTATGCCTTATATAATGATTAACTTATCACTTCTAGTACAATCAATTGGGAGAATAATATTAAAGACTCATTAAGATATAAACCTTATTTCTGGTTGGTTTTTACAAGGCTGCTAATTAACAATTACATATTTCCCTGAGTCACTGAGCAAATGTCTGATCAAACCCAAAGAGGGATAATCCTTGTCTGTCTCTTTCCTTCTTTCTTTCCCTCATTCCCCCCTTCTTCTTCTCCTTGTCCTTTTCCCCCTCTCTCTCCCACCCTCCCACTTGCTTCCTTTGTACCTGTCACCAGTTCATTTCTCTCCTGTTGTTTCTGTTATGATTGCTCTAGTAGCCCCTATTGCTTTTCCTCAGCACTTGAAGCCTTCTAGGACATTTTTATGGTCATAATGAGGAAGCTAAAGGAAGGAACCACACAAGAGAAACTAAAACAGCCCAGGATCTCATTACATGACTAAGTGACCCACCTTTTGTTACCCTAGAATAGGTAGGGAGGACCCTTGTCTCTACCCTTTCCTAACATCTCATATTCTAGAAGACCAAAGATAAAATATGCTACCTGTCTACTAATAAGAGATGACAGATTCAGAGTGCAGAATAAGAAATATGTTTTGAACATGGACAATGAGGGGATTCTTTTTGTTTAATCATACATTTCTTATAAGAATTTTCATTTTTTTTTCTTTCATTGTGGCAAGAAGTAGAAGGAAGAATAATTCATTTCTGTTAGTTAAAAAATAATTAAAAAAGAGAACCAACAAGTAAAAGACTCTTCTTTTATCAAATACAGCATCCCAGTGCCTTTCTGGAAACAAAGGAAAGAAAGATGAACAAGGTCTAACATGTCACCATAAAGTATCTCCAAAACCGTTTACTTGCTGGCTACTCCCTCTTCTTTATTTGTTCTTCATCAGTTCATGTGAATCTTCCCATGTTTCCCTATTCAGCATTTCTTTTGATCCAATAATGTTATATTTGATTTATATCCTGCCATTTGTTTACTCATATCTTAATGTATTGAGGACCTACTTTGTTTCTAGCTTTTTGCTACTGAAGAAAACATTGCTATGAATGCTTTTCTATTGGACTGTTGTCAAGAACTTCTACCCTAATAGCTCAAGAAATGAATCATCTTGTCCTTTGAATCCCTGGAAATTTCTAATTAAAACTCTGGTGCATGCTTTCTCAGAGAACATCTATGAGATCATTCATTTTTCATTTTCCTGAGTTTAGTCATATAACAATATTTTGTACATCCTAAGTTTAGCTTAATGTTGTGCCTTACCTAGCATATCATAATTAACAATTGTGAGCTACAGAATAATCCTACTCATCTGTCCACTCTCCTTTGGTTTCTAATGTAATTTAAAATATAGTATTTCAATTTTTAAAAATTGCTATTGGTATATTTTCCATTAGCAAACATTAAAAAAAAAACTCTTATAGTACATCTTGGAATCAATACTGTGTATTGGTTCCAAAGTAGAAGAATAGTAAAGGCTAGGCAATGGGGTTAAGTGACTTGCCCAGGGTCACACAGGTAGGAAATGTCTAAGGCTAGTTTGAACTCGAAATCTCCCATCTTAAGGTCTGGCTCTCAATCCACTGAGCCACCTAGATGCCCTCCTCCCCAACCTCAAACACATTTTTTTAATGGCTTGGAGTGGGAGACCGGAGTTGGGAGCCACCAGTTACAATCATAATGCAGCTATAGCCTTGGTAAAGGCAGCACCTTTGGTGCAATATTTCAGATTCCTGGCTTACCAGAGTCAGCTTCCAAAAAGGCATCACTTTAATTGGGTTAGAAGAAAAGGAACAGCACTATGATCTCAAAAGGACAGAATCCTTATAAAATTTATGTAGCTCTTTAATACAATATGCTTGGGTTTAAAGAGGTAGGGATTTACATGTGTTAAGTGCTTCTACAAATCTACTTTACCCTTTCTTGGAAAAGGGCAACACAATAATAATAGTTAAATTTATGTGTAAGATGTCTGTATGGGAGAACTGCTCGAATTGGTAAGCCTGCATAGTAGACTAACTGCTTCTGCTTTTAATCTGCTTCCTACTCCAAAGGGCTCATCTACAGAACGGAGGGGCTGTTAGCATGCTCTCTTTAAAGGCTTCTTCTTCTGCTTCTAGACTATGCCCCAAGCCTATAAAGTTCAACATTCCCCTAATTGTTTTATTTTGGTTTTGCTTTTGATTTCAATCTTCAGGCTTTCAAATGCCTAATTATTCTGATACATAGAAACTAGAATTTTTTTTGTTGTTCAAATACCAGTTAGGTTACTAAATTGCTTTAAGTTTTACTCAAGCACCTATAGTGAGTCTTAGTTGACTCTTCTATCACATCTAAATTCTTCTGCCAGGTCTTCAAAGTCCTCCACAAATTCTTTATTCCCTCTCTGATTTTCTCAGAGCAAAGCCGGGAAGAAAAGGGTTTAGCCTCAGGGTTGGAGAATTCAGAAGACTTTGGCTCCATAGTAGATGAGCTTCTTGCCTTTTTTCAGCAACATAGATATCCCAGAGTGTCCCAGTGCATACTCCCAGGCCCAGAGGAATATCTCCCCCCATCCCCCATTACAGTCTCTTGCTCAAAGTACAAAAATTGCAAGTTAAAAGCTCTGACAAAGTGCTTTTTTATTGTTACCCAACATGTACTCTTTGTTCTATTGGAGAAAATCTGCCTGCTTTCCCTTTTAGAAGTCTTGCTCACTCATTTATAAAATCAACAAATATTTCCTGACCTCTAGCCACAAATAAGGCTTAATAATACAGATAATCACTACTATTTTATGTCCAAAGAATTTTTAGACACAGTCCCTACTTTAATTAAGCTTACAAGTAAATTGGAGTGAAATTACATACACATATGAAAAAATAATTAACAATATGGGCAATAAATAACAAGTGTCAGATGGGGGTCCAAATGAGACAAGTGAGGTCCATACAATTTCAAAGAAAAAAAATTGTTTTCTGTTGGTGTGGCAAGAGAAGGCTATGTGAACAAAGGAGGAATGTAAATTTGGTATGAAAATAAGGATCATATTTGGGTAGATAGAGTGGGAATAGATTAAGAAGAGGTATGGAAACAGGAAAAAGCACAGTATATTTAAGAAAAGGTCCATTAACAATGAAGAACTACATAAGGGGGAGCTAGGTGGCTCAGCGTATTGTGGCTTGGAGAAAAGAGGTCTTGGGTTCAAAACTGGTCTCAGATACTTACTAGCTGTGTGACCCTGGACAAGTCACTCAATCCTCATTGCCTAGCACTTACCACTCTTCTCCCTTACCACCAATATACAGTGTTGATTTTAAGATAGAAAGTAAAGGGTTTTTAATAAGAAGAAATATATAAAAATTATCCAAATCACTAATAATAAAACAAATGCAAATTTTAAAAACTCTTAGAGTTTCCTTCATGCTTATCAAGTTGACCAAAGTTAGAAAAGATGGAAAGTTAATGTAGAAGGAACTATGGGAAGTCAGGTACACTTAAGCTTTGTTGCTTCAGGATTTGTTGTCTAGAACTTTTGGAAAGCAGTTTGGAATCGTTTGAGTAAAAGTCACTAACTTATTTATAACTTTTGACTTAGCTATCCCACATCTAGGCCCCAAGGAAGTCAAAGACTGAAACAATAATCCCACACATACTAAAGCATTCATAGCAATACTTTTTGTGGTAGCAAAAATTTGAAAACAAAGGAGGTAGCCCTTGTTTAGGAATGTGAATGAATGTAATATTATTATTCCACAAGAAATGCAGAATATAAGGAATTCAGGGAAGCATAGGAGGATTCAGATAAACTGATGAAGAAAAATAGAGTGGGAACAAGAAAATGTTGTGCAGTATCTCCATGGTAATGTACATAACAAAACTAAAAAACAACAAAATAGTTTAATTACAGAGAGTAATGGAGTACTGCATATGTATACTAGAAATAATTATTTTAGAAATTTTTGCTTTCTTTTTCATTTTTTATAAGAGAGGGCTCATAGGATACAATAAGATATTTGGGAAATGCAAAAATATAAAAAATAAGACATTCTCAAATATATCGAAAACTAAGTCAAATTTATAGTAATACAAAACATTTCTAAATTGACAAATGGTCAAAACATATGACAGGCAATTCTCAGATGAAGAAATTAAAACTATCTTTAGTCATATGAAAACATGTTCCAAATCACTATTGATTACAGAAACACAAATTAAAACAACTCCAAGGCACAACCTCACACCCATCAGATTTGTTAATATAACAAAAATGGAAAATGCTAGATCGGCTGCAAATTGATGCAATCATTCTGGGGAGCAATCTGGGAATCTTGTCCGATGGACCATAAAACTGTGCTTAGCCTTTGACCCAGCAATACCTCTACAAGGTCTATATCCAAAAAGATCAATGATAGAGGAAAAGAACCTATCTGTATTAAAGTATTTATAGCAGCTCTTTTTCTGATGGCAAAGATGTGGAAATTGAAGGGATGTCCATCAATTAGGGATATCTGAAAAAGATATGGTATATGATTGTAATTCATTATTATTGTGCCATAAGAAATGAGGGACAAGATGATCATCAAAAAACCTGGAAAGACCTATATGAAGTGATACAAAGAGAACTGAAAAGAACTAGGTGAATGTTGTACACAGTAACAACAATAATGTGTGATGATCAACTATGAATGACTATTAATGTTATCAATGAGACGAAGATCCAGGACAATATCAAGAGAATCATAAACAAAAAATAAAGGATATCTACCATCAAAGAAGGAACAGATGGAGTCTGAATGCAAATTGTAGAACACCATTTTTCATTTCCTCCATTAATTATTCTCTATAGAAAGCAATATGTGTCTTCTTGCACAACACGATGAACATGGAAATATGTGTTATATTATAATATATGTACAACCTTTATCATATTACCTGCCTTCTTAGGGAGGGTGAAGGAGTGAGAGGGAGATAGGAAACATGGATTTCAAAGTATCAAAAAATGAATCTTCAAAAATTGTATTAACAAGTAATCTGAAAAAAAACAAAAATTTATTATTAAAAAGAAGACATCATTAAAAGTTAAAATTCAACAGCAATTAGGTGCAGGATATGTAAGTAATCAACTTTGATAAAGAAATTTCATGTAATTTACTGCTTTTAAGTATTTTCAAGGCCTTTTGTTTGTCATTCTTCATTCACTTCTGACTCTGGACTTTGCCACCATTCTTCAGCAATCCTTTTATCCTGAAAGATTCCTCTGCCTCTTTGGTCCTTTTCTTTCAATGGAAAATTCCTCCCAGAATCTCCTTTTGGAGGAAGGGTCCAGGCCAGCTCTCCTTCATTCCTCCCCAGCTCCACTTCTTACTTTTAGGACTTCATCACTGTGCTCCCACATGACTGTCACTTTCTCTTTCTACCTTCCACTTTCAACTACCTTTTATGTTTTCTATGAGGCCAGGGACTGTCTTTCTTTTAAATTTTATATGTCTCCACAGTACTTAGCAGCCTAGTAGCATACCTGGCCCATGACTGTCTTTCACAATGCTTGTCACTTTGACTTTAAGCATGAAATAGGCAATGGTGATAGAGAAAGAACCTTGCATTTGGTATCAGTCTTCCACTAGCTAGCCATATAGTTATGGACAACTCAACTCCTCTGAGCTACATTTTGCTCATCTGAAAAATGAAGATAACTGTACCACCTACAAGATTTTTATAAATAGTACAATGTAATTATTTCTACCCTTTCTAGTGACATTCTATGTACTTCTCCTTCATCTCCCTTTGTCATCATCTTCATCATCTTCATAATCTTCTTCCTTCTTTTTCTCTTTCTCCTCCTTATGTTGCCTCATTATCACTGTCTCTCTTTGTCTATCTGTTTTTGTGGGACCTGGTCACCTACCTCATTTTTGTGAGTATATATACACACATACACATACATGAATATGTGTAGACATAGACAGGAGTGAGAGCAGCCTTAAAATTCTAGTAGAGAATCTCAGGTAAATATACATTTTGGCTTCTCTCTCTCAGGAAGGAGGATTGGATTTAATACTTGTCATGAAACAAGATGGTACCTTATCCCTCAGAAGATAAGGTACTAGATTAGAGTTGACACTGGTGTGGTGGAATTTCTGGGTTGGGTTTAACCAGTCAGAACATCACTTGTACCTTGTGTCACCCCAACAAGTGTAGGCTGCCTGAGGGAAGAAGACAAATCTCACTCAACCCTCTTCAAGCAACTCTCATCCCCCAAACACACACACACACACACACACACACACACACACACACACACACACACACACACAAAATCATTCGCCCCCACCCTCCCATACACTGCCTTTACTATACACATAGTGCCTAAACCAGTGGCCTTTAATCAAGTATCAATTGAGCTTGGAAGACATCAGTCAACTAATTAATATTTTAGGATTAGTTTAAATACATCTTTTATCAAGACTAATAATTTAATTCAACCTAAAAATGTCAACACCTTTAAAATGAACTGTTTCTCTTAAATGCAATATATCCTAAGGCAGGTTGAGAGATTCCATCTCTTCCTTCTCTCACACTCAGGGAGGTTCTTCAGTCAATAAAAAGTATATATATAAAGTTTGGTTTTCATTATTCTTTATTTATTCCCTTCTTTATAATCAACTGAAAATATCTCTGATGAACTGAGGACCTTTCTCTGGAGCTCTCTTTGTCATTACTATCACAATGTCTGAATTTTAAATCACTAGAGATGTACAGCCAAGGAAGAGACGCCAGGGAGTTTGATCTGTGCCTCACACATGGCCTGGCAGTTTTTGTTCATCATAGCCCTGGCAAGAATGCTGGAGGAGACTGTTTGTTCCCTTGAGAGGCTTATTCTATTGACATTTATCACATTCTGATAAATAAAAATTCCACCTCCTACTTTTCCTGCAATGTACATTTAGTATTTTTTTTTATCAGAATCTGTGGTAGAGGCATGTTTATAAACACCATGGGGCTCTGGGAAAAATATATAAATATAGATAGATGCACATAGATACATACATATGTACACATATTTTTGCACATATGTGTACTTGTATGTACGTTTAGATGATTATAGCTGATAATTTTCTAGTACTTCATGGCTTAAAAAATTGATGTTAGGTTGAGAAGTAGTGATAAAAAGAGAGTTGGATTTCTGCTTCTACCACAGACTAACTTCATAATCTTAGACAAGTCACTTAGCCATTTTTGAGGACAATTCTAAGATTACAGGACTGGAATGGAGCAAATAGGACTTTGCCTTAGGGCACTGGTATGGAAGAGATGTAGTCTCTGCCTTCAGCACACATTTCCTGGTAGGAAAGCATATAGAAATGTACACTTTCCCCAAAGGTCAATTAAAATTCTCTCCCCATCCCACCTCATCCTATTGGGGCAGAAGATTCCTTCAGGCAGTTGGCCATCCCATCTGGAATGACTTCCTCCCATGGTGGGACCGACTTCTTACTAGGGCAGCACCATCTCCTCCATATAAATTTGCCCTTGGCACATTTTCCAGTAATTCCAGTTCTGTGTTCCATTTCACTATGCTACAAGACTTCCTGGGACCTTTGAAAGAGCATCTCCCTCTTTGTTCCTCTGAATTTTAAAGGAAAGAATCCTAGACTCTTTGTGCTCTCATCATACTTAAGTCACAGAAGGAGGGTTGTTCAGGGTGGGGGGGGAAACCAGTTAGCAAGAACAGGAGTCAGACAATACTTATAAATGTAGAGAGTAAAAACATTAAGGACTATCCATGTCGTGTGGTCTCCATAAGGATGACATCATCAGCTCTGAACTAAACATGCCTGTCATCTATATGCTTAATGGGAGAAATAGCAATAGAACTAGCTAGTATGTTTTGTGCTAGCACATTTAAAAGGTGTTTGGTGACAGCATCTAGGGATCACTTGAAGATATTAATTAACCCAAAGACTCGCAGGCTTTATGTAAGACACAAAAAGGAATCTTTAACTTCATGACTGAAAATCAGACATTCCTCAGATGAACTGCAGCATCTGCTTAAGAACACATAGCAACATTGCACTCCAGATTAGGACAGGAAGTAAAAAATAACACATCCAATTGAAACTGCAGGAGGACACAGTAGACAGAATGTAATTAGTTGGGTTGACTGTCAGCCAAAACCTCAGGCTACCACCCCCTTGCTCTTATGAAAACTGCCTGGAGATTTTTTAATGATGATGAGCAGTTAGGACCTTGGTTTTAAATCTTCTCTGAAATCCAGGGTGCCATCATTCCCTCCAGCTATTCTCCGATATTGGTTGTGGGTTGACTCCTAAGGAAGGACAGAGACTAAGCAAAAGGTGAACCCTTGTTCTCAAGGGCCCATGACTTCTTTCAAGGTCCTTGGTTCAATTAATAAATTAACCTCAGCCAATTTAGCTTAATTTGTGAAGGTATGGGGTCAATTTAATATAATGTGAGATAGCTCTGAACTAACCTTTCCAAATCTAATCAGCAAACATTTATTAAGCACCTATAGATACTACACATTGCAAATACAAAGCTAAAACAAACCAAAAAAAACAAAAAAAACAAAACAAAAACCCAGGACTAAATGAAACAAAAACCTAGTCTCTTTCCTCTTTCCTCAAGGATCTCATATTCTTTTGGGGAGAACTTTATTGTAACAAATTTAGGTTTCAATTTTTGATGTGTTATTTTTTCTTTATTTTTATTTTTTTAATTATAAAATCACTTAAACTCTGTCAGCATCAGTTTCCTGTTTGTTGAGTTTGGTACTTCACTTAAAAAAAACTTACATTTTCTCTCTGCTATATTCAGTGTGGCACAGTGAAAAAAAAAGTTACTAGAGAGTTAGAAGACCTGGGTTATAGACCCAACCTTGCCCTTAACCTTTGCCAAATGACCTTGGGCAAGTATTTTCTCCTTTTTATGCCTTAGTTTTTTCATCTGTTAAACAAGGGATTTCAAATGGATTGTCTCTAAGATCTCTTTGCAGTGGGTTGAATTTGAGGAAATTGTTTCTGGTTGGTGGTGTTTGTCCTCCTGACTCAGGATAGGATCCCAAAGATTAGTGATTGCCCAGTCCTCCCTCCCTTCCACACAGATTTCATCTTTAGTCTGTCCCATGGTTAACGGCTGCAGCTGCTTCCTGCAGAGCCTGTTACAAGATCGATAAAAGGCCGAGATATTATGATTTCAAAAGCAGGTAATGAGCACATACAGAAATGACATGTTTTTGTTTGCTTCTTTTTTCCCATTTGGATTTTTAGTTCGTGGGCTTGCTGCATAGGCGTTCATGGGTATGATGCCAACTCTCACAGACACCAAGGATTTATTGTATTAATAATCTGCAAATTATGGATTGCAAAGACAAGGACATTTGGGGATTTTGTTGAATTTCTCCCAAAAAAGAAACCTCCATGCTGAGGTTTTTGAATTTTTTTCACTATGCCCAGCTGAAATTCATTACAAAATATACATCTATTTGCATATTAATCATGAAAATATACTAGGATATTCACTTAGGAAAAAGTCTGTTGGAGAAAGTTGATAATATTGGAGGTCTGAGATGCCAAATTAAATAGATATAGCTGCTTAGATAGTCCTTCAACAATAGACCCAAACTGTTAGTTTAAATGTTATCAAACCTTGTTGTATTTAACTTATGAAGGACAATCCCACTAGAATATTGTCCTCCTTTGGGAATTATTGGTGACTCAGAATTATTTATGTACTTAAATAGTCAATTTTTTTATTGTAATTATTGTTGTCCAAATCAGTAATTTGATTGATTTTAAAAAAAATCACTTAACCATCAGAACAGTTAAATAAAGTTCTTGAGGTAAATGCAACCTCATTTAGATGCCATATAAGATTGCTGTTAAATCCACAGTTCAGATTATTCCATGATTGCAATAAGAGTTTATTGTAGTCAAGCAATATTGAAGGTTGGGAGCAAGACAACTGGGCCAACCAGATTGGTAGACAGAATGGAAATTCAAATTCTTTCCTTATCCAGCCTGAGGCAAGCTAGCTGCTTCCATTAGCCCTTTGTATGCTGAGAGTGTATCATATCTAAGAGCTATTGGATTGAGAGAACTATATGACTGTAGGAAATGGCGGGAGTGACTTTTGGATCAATTAGAATTTTAGATAAAGGTAAGTCTGTTTTCTTTTTCTTAAAGTTTTTTTTTCATCCAGATTATATGTCAGTACAATTTTCAATAATCATTTTCTGACATTTTATAATCCATGTTCTTTCCATCCCTCCCATCTCTCTCCCTTCCCCAAGATGGCAGGTAATAAAATATAGGTTGTACATGTGTTATTATATACAATACAAATTTCCATGTCTACCACATTGTGAAAGAAAGATATATATAGCTTACATTAGAGAAAAATCCATGGAGGAAATCATGTGAAAAATGACATCCTTCACTCTACATTCAGACTTATTCAGTTTCTTCTATAACAATGAGTAATATTTTTCATCCTGAGTCCCTTGGAGTTGTCCTGGATTCTTGCATTTCTGATAATAGTTAAAGTCATTCACAGTTGATCATTGTACTTTATTGCTGTAACTGTATACAATGTCCTCTTGGTTCTGCTCACTTCACTTTATATCATTTCATATAAATCTTTCCAGGTTCTTTTGTGATCATCTTGTTTGTCATTTCTTATGGAAAAATAGCATTCAATTACAAGCATATATCACAACTTGTTCAATCATTCCCCAATTGATGAACATCCCCTCAGTTTTCATTTTTGCCACCACAAAAAGAGCTGCTATAAATATTTTTGTACAAACATGTCCTTCCCCCCATCTTTGATCTTTTTGACATACAGATCTGTAAGAGGGAAAAGGAGTTTTTTTGATTGGATATATTAATATCTAAATGTGTGGTTGCCAAGGAACTGAATAAATACCAATTCCTAAAATGATTTTTATTCATTTATTTACAAAATATAGGAGAGAGTGGGAGTAGAGAGATGAGAAGAGGGTAGAGTAAGAGACCTAACTTAACGAACTAGATTTGTATTCAAGTCTGGGCTTTACTATGGTAGGGCTCCAGAAGTCCAACCAGAGAGCCTAAAAATCAATTAATAAGAATTTAGTCACAAGGGCTTCTCTCAATCAAGGGTCCCTCTGGAGGAGGCTAAGGTAGTCAGTCATCTTCACTCACCATATGTAGTTCTAAGGGAAAGATTTAAGAACAATCTCATGAAGGTCTCAGAGTCCCAGGTCCAGCCCTCCTCCAGGTCTAAGACACGAACAAGAAGAGCTCCTTCAGATCCAAGACATGAACCAGAAGAGAGAAACTGAATAAATTGAACTCTCTTTTAAAGGGGCTTCTTTTGCACTTCCTGTGCCTTCCTCTTAATTTACGTGTCCAATCAAAACAGCTGCTTTTCTTAGGACCGCTCAGGAGGCAGTCAGTAAATTTTGATTCATCATTCACTCTAGCACAAGTGGATCACAGACTTCCCAACTTGTGAATTAAGTGAGAATGTTCTCACCTTTGGTGATTAGATTAAGATGGACAGGGCAGATTTAATTTTATTATCACAGATTTAGTAGTGGTATTTCTGGGTCAAAGGGCATACACAGTTTGATGGTCATTTGGGTGCTCTCCAGAATGATTTTATCAGTAGCTTCACCAACAGTGCATTAGTATGGTGAGTCTGCTTTCATGGAGAGATTATGTAGAACTATAAAGAAGGGGTGTGAATTGTATAATTACAATCTGCTTCCCAGGACTCTAAATCCCAGCATCCCACTTTTGTTCTCATGTTAGTCACACCCTTATGTTTTGGAGATAAAGTTTGTAAGTGACCTTACCCCTCTCTCTCTTTTCCCCTGATTGAGCTGGGAAAGTGGGCTTTAAGCCAGGTAGGAGAATCTACACGCGTGTGTTACTTTTTGTTAGATAATTAGATTTAAACTTCTATTTCTTTTAGTTTTATTTTCTTTCTACTTCAAATGATTATGAATAAACTTTATAAAATATAATACTTGATGTTATTGAATATTAACTTAAATCTTACATTGTGGTGACCAGAAGTCTGGAGTTTAGAATCTTTGTTCACCTCTAATTTGGTAGAGCAAATTTTTTTTTTAATAGACAAAAAGACAGATAAGTTTTAAAAGCCTCTCCTGCCTTGGCTGCTCTTCCTCTCTTATCCACTGCTGCTGTAGCTGCTACTGCTGTTGCTGTTGCTGCTGCTGCCACCATTGTCACTGCCCCTGCCTCCCAGATTAGTCCAGACATTGACTGGGGGTCCTTACCATTCTGCTGTCCATGAGCTACTTCAGTTTGCACTGCAGCTCCCCTCACCCCCACCATGGCCTCCCTACCACTGCTGTTTGCCTGAAGGTCTGAGAGTTATTTGGAAGCATCTTCTTTTTCCTGCTGGAAGAGTGAGATCCAAATCCCATTGGGCTAACCCTCCTACACTCATGTGGGTCTCAAGCCTGAGCTAGCCTCTTTTTAGCAGGGGAACACAGTGTGAAGCAAACTTTACATACTGTCGACCCCATTCCCAGCCTGGCTAACCCATGGGGGCTTCCATGCCATTCTCCTGGCTGTGGGGGTGGGGCTTGAGGTATCACGTGGCCACTAATTTTTACCCCTAGTTGAGAGGGGAAGGAAGATTACTCTTCTAAACCTCTTAACTTTACTCCTAGCCAGTGCATACTAGGTTAGCACCACCTACAGACAGGAAGTAGAATTGCAACCAATTTAATAAGCAGGATTGCAAGCATGGCCCAGTTTCCTACCTATCTCAAACAGCTTCTGTTTCCAGAGAGCCTTGCCAAATTTTTAGAATGTCTTTTCTTCCTACTGTTCCTGGGTGCACTTATCCTTGCTGTTAGCTTGAGTAATCTCAAGATTCAGAAGGGAGATTCATTCCCTTTACTATCTAAGCATGTCCAGCCTCTGCAATACATCCAATATGGGGTTCATCCACACTATGCTCAGTGTGGGTATGAGGAATTCCAGAGATGTGCCCAAAGGAATCTAGATGGATGATGATACTGGGGAGAGGAAGGAACCTTAGAGAGTCTGGAGGTGAAATTTTAAGCCTTTTCAAACTCCGTTGTTTTATCAATGTTAACTGTTTCAGTTTGTTCCCCTCCAATTAGTGAAGAAGTCTCTGTAACGTAGCTATTGGAATTGGGGAAAAGGACTCTTGAATTCAGTGCCTGTATTATTGTCACATAAATTATATTGGCTGATTGTTTGCTTTAAGATTTAATTTTCTTTTTTAAGTTCACATATTAACCTAATCTAATCTATTCTCTTACACTATGTCATTTTCAGTTACTGTGTTTTGGCCATTAGCTATATCTTCTGTTTCATTGTCTTTATTTGTAATGTCCCCCTATGATTGAACTGGAGATAATACCATTGTAAAAGCCCACAGTCTAGTTAGGCAAACCCTTTGCTGTGGCTTGGCCATAAGTTCATATAGATACTGGGTTTGTCACCAGATCCATCAAGGTCACGTATTGCCTATACAGCCTTTTGAGCCTTTTTGCCTTTTAAATTGTCACATAAACAATGAATGTACTCCATCAAACTGGTTACAACCTGTCTCAGTAACCTTTGGACAATTTTATGAGCCCTTATGGTTTGTGAGATTTTGATACTTCTTAGAATGTGCATTAACTGTTGTACTACTGCTTTTTTTTTTTTTTTTTTTTTTATGAAGCTGTTACCTGGTACAAAATCTTGTACGTTCTCACTGTGGATCATGGCCAACTTAAGAAGGAAATAAATCTCATTTTTGAGCGAGAAACCTTTGAATTGTGCCTCTGCTTGGTTAACATTATATCTAATGGAATATGCACTATGAATTTTTGATTTTTCAAAATTTTATTATTGTTTTTCCTTTTATGTGCAATAATATACTTGAATTTTCTTTCCTCTCTTATTTTTTGTACTTCTAGTACAAGCAAACCATATTAATGTTTTTTTTTTATTTTGCACTAATATAAGTTTACAATATCAATTAGCCTTAATATTAATGCATACCCAAAAGCTTTAGACTGTGGTACCTGCCATTGACTGTTTAATATTATGGGACTTTGACTAATGATTGTGTCTGATTACAGGAGAAGGAATCACAAAAGAGTCACTACCCAGTGCCAAGGAGCACAAGGTCAAGAAGACCAATCAATCCTGGTGGGATTGATGAAAATCTGTACCAAGATAGAGGACTTGTTTCGAAGTTCAAGGAAGTGGCTTTTTGACAATGTCAGACGCAAGATTTCTCTGTGCCAGATTGAGACAAAGTACCTCAGTTTGACTGCCATTTTGGCTCCCCTATCCCTGTAAGTGAAGGTAAAATCAGACCAGCGAATGATTTTTCCCGTCTGCTTCAAAATCTAGTCCTTTTCATGATTTCTTTTCATAACAAAACATAACTATGTTAGGTAAGGTAGTGGGATACAGCACTGAACATTGACTCAGGAAGATCTAAGTTGCCACTTACTAGCTATGTGAGTATGACCTTAGGTAAATTATTTCACTTCTTTCAGGTTGCTTCCTCATATATAAAATGGGGATGAAAATAGCACCTGTTTTAGAGGGTTATGAGTATCAAATGAGATATCTGTAAATTGCTTTGTAGAATTTAAAGCTCTATATAAACATAATGATTATCACCATATTTATTTATTTGTTTGTTTGTTATTACTGGGAATATCTAGCATTAGATTCTGGAAAAGTTTCATTCTTCTTCATCAGCAAAAGGAGGAAGGGAAGGAAAATAAGATGAGTCTAGATCAAAGACCAAATCAGAAAATATCTGTAGTAGAGGAAAAGATAGAGCAAAGATCAAGGAAAATAACACTGATCATAATGTCACCAAGTCAAATTGCTTTGGAAAAGTCCCTGATGATTTTCAGGTTCAATCTGAGCAATGAATCTGATAGTCTATACACTTTCAACTGCTTTTTTCTTCCCCACTCTCCTCATTTTTATGTTTCCACCCTAGAAAGACTTCCTCTTAACTTACAGTCTAAGATTTAAAAGTTATAACAAAAACAAAAAAAGAAAAAAAAACAAAACAAAAGGTAAAGACTTTTTATGCCTGAACCCATTTTATTATGTGAATTCTATATTCCCTTCTCCTTTATGAAAAAAATATATGTACTTGGATTTTTTCTTTCTTTCTTTTTCACTATATTGCCAATGAATGCCTTTGAAATTCAAAATTGTTGAAAAGAGGTCATTTTAACTCTCCTTATTGAAAAAATGGGTAAAGAATTCCTATTTTCTTGATTATGATACCAAGAAAAAGAAAGAAAATAAGAATGTATTAACATCCAGGCATTATACTGAGATCTTTACAAACATTATATCATTTGATCCTCACTACAACCTTGTGAGGTTTTTTATTATGAGGGGATTATTATGATCTCCATTTTTACAGTCGAGGTGACTGAAGCAGATGGGGATTAAGTTCTTTGTCCAGGATCAGAATTTCTGAGGTCAGATTTGAACTCAAGCCTTCATGATTCCAGCCACAACAGTCTATCCACTGCACTACCTAGTTGTCTTTGAAGCTGAATGCAAAGCACATGAATGAAGTCACCGATTACTTAAAATACAAAAGTAATTTGGTAACTACAGATCTTGGAAAAGATTATTTTGGGGAAAGTAATGCTACTTGTTTTCTTCAGACAGATCCAAATACTTCCTATTTTAGATTTCTTTACAGTAATTCAATCAAGTTATAAACTACTGTTTCTCCAACACCATAATAATAATTAACTTCCATTTAGATAGCACATTAAGGTTAACAATAACCCTGTAGGTAGGTTGTACAAGTGTTATTATCCCCATTATTCAAGGGTACTGTGACTGATAAAGGTTAAGTGATTTCCCCAGAGTCACATAAATATAATATGGCCCCATCCTGAGCTGGGTGCTGTGAGAGATCCTAAAGAAGTATAAGATATAATCCCTACCCTCCAGAATCTTAAAATCTGTTTGGAAAGGTAAAACTGCACATAACAAATAAGGAACACTTGCAGTCTGTGAAAAAGGAAGTGCTATTCTGTGTTACTAATTATATTAAAAGATGTGAGAAATGATTAGACAGCATGTTTTGAAGTCACAAAAGACTCCTTAGAGGAGGCAAGACTTGATTTGATACTTGAAGAAGAAGAGGAGAAGGTGAGATTAACATAGCATTTTGAAGTTTGCACATTCTCTCATTTGATTCTTTTTTCCCTTTCCTTTGATTCTTTTCCTATTCTTTCTTTATTTCTTTTTGGCATTCTTTTCACATTTTGAATTCCAAATTCTCTCCCTCCCTCACCTCTTGAGATGGCATCTCCTTTGAAAAACCCAACAACCTTACCTTCAGTCTTAGAATCAATGCTGTGTATTGGTTCCAAGGCAGAAGAGTGGGAAGGTGTAGGCAATAGGGGTTAAGTGACTTGCCCAGGGTCACACAGTCAGGAAGTATCTGAGGTCAGATTTGAATCCAGGACTTCCTATCTCTAGACTTGACTTTCTATTCATTGAGAGACCTAGCTGCTCCAACTCTTTTTTGGGAGGAAGCACAAGAGGTGAAGGATAAGTCAGAAGAAAAAAAAAACCACCATGTAAATAAATCCTTGATAGAATCTCATAAATCTCTGAGGACCATGGGAAGTTTTTATGTGATATGATCAGATGAAGAAACTGGCAATGTTGAGCCTAGTAAAGAGAAGACTTAGGGCACTATATCTATAGGCAGCAAGGTGGGGCAGTGGATAGAATACCAGACCTGGAGTTACAATGGACTGGAGTTCAAATATGACCTCATATACTTACTAGTTATGTGACCCTGGGCAAGTCACTTAACCTCCAACTGATTAAATTTCCTCACCTGCAAAATGTTGTTAATAATTGCACCTCTCTCTCAGGTTGCTTGTGAGTTTTAAAAGAATCAAACTGTGCTACCTTGATCTTACGCTGAGTAGCAAGATTCCTCACTCATATTAGCTTTAAAAGGATTAGATTCAAAAGAAAGATTGGTTTCTCTCTGATTAGCAGTACCTTGTTGATATAACACAATGCATAAGCTATTTTGAATAACTGGCACACATATGTTGGAAAAAAATCACTTCTAGTTCCTCTATATCAGTGGTTCACAAACTTTTTTGGCCTACCACCCCCTTTCCAGAAAAAGTATTACTTAGACCCCTGGAAATTAATTTTTTTAAATTTTAGCAATGACTAGGAAAGATAAATGCACCTGTCGCCATCGCTGCCCCCTCCCGGATTGCTGCAGCACCCACCAGGGGGCAGTGGCGCCCACTTTGGGAATCACTGCTCCACATCTTTGTAGAGTTGTCCATCATGAAATGAAAGGGAAATCTGATAAGTATTTGATTAATTTAGTTCTGTCAATCATATTTGTAGCCTAGGTCTTAAATCCCATTTGCATGGAACTCTCCTCAATGATGGCGATTGAACATTTAATTCTGAATACCTTAATGAGAAATGTAGTTGATGAGAACTTGAGAAAGAAGAAAGATCCTGGTCTCTTGGCTTTCAGGATCAAGATGCCAGCTCCTCTATATGTTTATTCTCCAGAAGTAGAAAGTTGGAAGTTGGATTTTAATCCTAGTATAAGGATGTTAGAGATTACCTAAACTAGTCTTATTATTTCACAGAAAATGAAAATGAGATCTATAAATAGGAAGTAAATTGTCCTTAGACATGCAACTAGTAAGAAGCAGGACTGAGATTCATCCTCAAGTCCTTAGATCCCAAATTCAGTGCTAAATAACTGAAGGTTAGATTATCTGGACAAGTTTTTCACATTGTTTATATCAATTATATAATTACTAAATCTCCCTATAGCTTTGCTTTATACCCAAGAGACAATGCAAAGTAGTATGGAAATAATTGCACTATGAATCAAAGGAACTAGATGTGATTCTTGGTTCTGATATTTAATACCTGTTTTATCATGGGCTTCTCTGGGCTTCTATTACCTCATCTGTAAAATGAGGGAAATGGGTTAATTCAGGAGTTCTTAACCAAGGGACCATTGATATATTTTGTAAAAAATATTCTTATATCTAAATGTGATGGATTTTCTTTGCAATCTTGCATAGTTTTATTTTATGCACTTAAAAACAGTATTTTGAGAAGAATTTAATTGATGTCAACAGGCTGCAAAAAGGGTTCTTGACACAAACAAATTTAAGAACCCCTAGATGATCTCTAAGTGTCCTGGCTCTACATGATTTAATTTAAAAGTCCTTTTACATCTACAGTGATTTCCCTAAATGTGTCAGTTCTCTTCCTCTCTATTTGGAAGCTGATCTTGAAGAGTGGGATTTCTGAAAATGGACCTGGACTAAGGAATTAATAAATATTGGAGTGGTTGGAAATTGCCCAGTGAAAATTGATTTTTATAGTCAATCAAATTGGTTACTTAAGGTGAAAAAGAATGAATTGGTTATATTTTTGGGGTAGAAAGAACTATTCATGGAACCATCATTTACCATGCAACAGTTACCTCTACATATTTTTTTCATACTGGTTAAACCAGCTCCAAATGAAAGAACAGTGTAACATCCAACAAGTTAAAAAAGAAACCTTAGCAATATAGACAAAAAACCAACATTATTAGCCTTTCCACATCCATATGGAATGCTTCTTAAGGTTCATGATGTCATCAAATTTTAGAGCTAACTGCCTCAGGGACTGTAGCCCAATCCTTTCATTTTATACAAAAGGACATGAAGACTTTGTGAAGGAAAGTAATTGCCCAAGGTCACACAGTGGTTCAGCCAGGACCAGATTCTAGGTCTCCTGATGCCCAGATCAGTATGTTTTCTTTGTACCCTTAGATTACCCTTTTGTGTGGAGGAAAGTCACCTATGTGGTTGGATTCAAGAAATGCTCAGCCTTCCAATTATTGTCCCATTTGCTTGTTAAATTGCTGAAAACCCTACAACTTATTCCTTCATTTTGAAATGCTGTCTTGCCAAATATGCTTTTAAAATGCAAATACCCCTAGGGAGGGCACCACATTAAGCTGCTTATTGTGACTTAATTAATCACATCACTTTCCTCCATGACAGGAGTCTGAGATCTGGCACTGAGAGAATGCGTGTTTTGATTGAGGGCAGGAAAGAGGGATAATTTTGGAGTATGATAAATTACCTGGGGGAGGTCAGGTTTAAGGGAAATAACACAGTGAGCAGAAGGAAGGCACTGGGAATTGGGATAAAGAGGGTGCACCAAGTTGAAGGAAGGGGAAAGAAGAGGGACATAAAAAGAGGAGGTTAACCTATGATCCTCCCTGCCTGGTAGCATTCAGTCACAGGGAAGTCAACAGGTAATGGTTTTTGGATGACATTTTCTTAGGTGAGACTTAATTGGCAGACACTACAATTCTGAGGTTACCAGAGGCATTAGTGTGTCTGTTTGTAGGAGCTTGTTATGGTAGCTTCAGGCTGTAGATTGAGACAGCCCTTTGTGCGTCACTGAGGGCTGAATTTGGACTATGAGCACTGCCTTTCTTTGGCGGTCTGCTAAGTGATGTGGTTTAAGACATTGGGTGCTCACTTGAGGTTCCATTCTGGTCTTGACCACAACATTAGAAATTACTTGACATGCTGTATCTGAAAATGTTTTGAATTAGGCTGTATTACATACACATGTAAAACAAATCTTGGAACCCACAAGTGTGTGACCAATTATTTTTCTCTTCCAAAAAAACAAGTGTTTATTAAATTTTGAAAAATGAAATGATACCAAGAGGCAAACAACAGAAGTAATCACTAACCCCAAACAGTTCTGAAGTTTACATAAACAACTTTGAAAAATATTCAAGTAACTTTCCAATAGCGTATGCCAGTACAAAGGGATATACAGCATTGCCCAAACTTTATGAAAATTTCAAGCTTAACAAAGGGACCAATAAATGACTGCTCTACTTTGTATTAGTCTGCGTCAGAGAAGAGTTCCCTGAATCACAAACACAACTCACATAAAAAAACAGAGGAAATATATGTGTTTAAGTATATATTTGTATATACAATGCATATATATATATACACATGTATACATACACATAATATGTATGTATGTGTGTTCATGCATATCTAGTTATAGACCTTAGACTGTCAATGTCTCTTACATCTTGACATCTGATATTCCTTGGGAAAAAGATAAATGGCTTTAGAGGGCTTTAGAAGGGACTCATTTATTGTTGATCTATGACAGATTTGCCACCAAATATCTATGATGTTCCTTTATGAGCCAACACTTAGGAAAATTAACAATGGACACAGCAAGAGTAACATAAAGTAAGAAATCCATGAGTAGTTAAATTCTACAGTCATGATGCTTTGCTGGGAAAAGGTCCTACCTCTCTCTACTATTCCTTCTCCAACACAATATGATGGTTCTACAACACATCAAGATCTTAGCAGAATCTTTTTTTGTTTTCTTTTTAACCTTTACCTTCTATCTTAGTCTAAGATTCTATCTTAGTATCAGTTTAAGACAGAAGATTGGCAAGGGCTAGGCAACTGGGGTCAAATGATTTACTTGCCCAGGGTTCCACAACTAGGAAGTGTCTGGAACTAGGTCTGAACCCAGGTTCTCCCAACTTCAGGGGCCCAAGGCACTAACCATTGTACTACCTACCTGTCCCATCCTCAGCAGCATTTGAAGATTTGTCTTAACTCCATATGGTAAAATCTTTGCTCATTCTTAGTTTTGTGTGTTCTGTGCAGATAATTCTAACATGGGAGAGAGGATGATGCTCTCCTCAGGACTGTTATCTGCAGCTGCTGCCTTTTTGCCCATGTAATACTATTGTTACATTTTCTTTCCTCTGTTAATCATATCCCTCATTTTAAGAAACTATGTTCTCTCCTTTCCATCCCCAGAGAATGATCCTGCTTCTCCATTACCATCAGAGATGCCAGCTAGCAGCAACTGCAGTGTGCAAATTCTCCTTCTGCTCCTTGGGTGGAGGGAGTCCCATTTCTCAAACGTCTTCTTCCTATCTCTCCCTGCTGGCCCTGATGAACTGCTGTGGGTCATCTGCCTGCTTCTCTGTAAAAGGATCTGTGAATGGCAGCCAGTATGATACTTCTCAGTGCTCTTGAAATACATTCTTTGTAGACCTATCAAATTTTCTTAGATCTACAGCAGGAAGGAAGCACAGACATCCAGTACCTTTATTTTACAAATGACCAAAGTCTTAAACATCATATGCAAGGTCATATAGGTCATCAGTAGAAAAGGCTGGAATAGAACTTTGTTCTTCAAATTTCTTCTTCTCTCTTCTTCTGTTGGAAAACCATAAATCTTAGCAGGGTTAAGTATTTACTGCTTTTATCACTCTAGGAGCACCTACCACCAGGAAAAACAAATCTCTAATGGTTACATTCCAGATTCTGGTGCAGTTAGTGGAAAAATGGGGAAAAGCCTATCTCCCTATACCTCTCAAATCATCCAACATGAGCAATCCCCTGCCCTACTAAGAGACCTGCTTAAAATAGTGGTCCCTGAGTTTATCAATGTATCCATTTTTTAAAACCCTACCTTCTGACTTAGAATAAATATTAAATTTTGGTTCCATGGCAGAAGAATGGCAAGGGCTAGATAATTGGGTTTAAGTGACTTGCCTAGGGTCACACAACTAGGAAGTATGTGAGTCTAGATTTGAACCCACATCCTCCTAACTCCAGGTGTGACTCTTTATCCACTGAGCCACCTAGATGCCCTTAATGTCTTGGTTCTTCTTGATGTTATCCCAGCCACTTAGGTGGATGTCTCAAACCTCTTTGGGAATGAGTTAATCAACAAATGTGTACTGACCCTTACAAGACCACATGGATGGAATAAACAAGTTACTTCCTCTTTTTCAGCTACAATTTCCTCATCTGTGAAATAAGAGATTAAACTAGAGAATATCTTATTTAAATCTATAGTCCAACAGTCTTAGCAGGATGAGGATATATGGTACCTGCCTTCAAAGAGTTTATAACATAGAAGACAGAACCGATTCTTATGAAATGATGATTAGAGCAACTACCCTTCTTCTCCTCTTCCTGTTCTTTTGAAAAATGATTATGTAAAATTATTTATATATATATCTTACCCACTTCAAAGTATTACATCTCTAGAATTACAGATATTTGTGAGGTGCTATGGAGAGGTATAATTTTACCCTATTACCCTTCTTGGAATTAGTTAATTTCCCTTGGACAGAAGTGGATTAAATTCCAGACTAGATATTTGTCCATGCTATATGTGAACCGAGCCTTTTAAAGTCAACATTGTAAACATATATATCTCACATGGCTTTAAACGTGCCTGTGCCTTTTTTATGTAAATTTCTTCATCTATCAAATGAAGACAAAAATATCAATCCTAGAAACCAATAGCGATTCTTGTCAATTTTAAATAAGATAAAAAGCATGGAAATGGAAGTGATGATGAACTTCCTTTATATAATTATGTTATGTTCTCAAGGAAAGAAGCTCTGCAAAGAACCTGCCATTTCCACAGATCAGGGAAGTATCACCTAAAGTTTTGGTCTCCTTACTCTACTGATCATCCACCATGCTTTTACTGCTCCATACTTAACCTCCGTCTCTTCTTTCATTCTAGGAAGCTGACCTTATCTAAAAAGAGAGTAGGCAATGACTTGAGAGATGGCCAAAAGTCTGCCCCTTCTCTACCAAATTAATTTCCATTTCCAGTCTATTGGAAATCCCATAATTTCACATCATTCCTTTGACTTGAGGCATTATATTTCCCAAGAGGAAGCATAGTACAGAGGAAATGCATATTAAATTTGGAGTCAGAGGACTTGCATTCAAATACCAGCAGTATTGTTTACCAAATATATGACCTAGATGGTTGTTGTTTAATAATTTCAATCATGTCTGACTCTTTGTGACTACATCTCAGTAAAGATACTGGAGGGGTTTGCCATTTCCTTCTCTGACTCATTTTTACAGATAGGGAAACTGAGGCAGAGTTAAGTGATTGGCCAAGGGTCACACAACTAGTAAGTGTCTGAGACTAGATTTGAACTCAGGTATTCCTAATTCCCAGGCCTAGTGCTCTATCCACGATATTACCTAGCTGCCTCTAACTTACCTTGGACAAGTAATCTAAGTTCTCTGGCTTCATTTTGTTATTATATATATATAAAAGGGACTGACTCTGAGGTCTACTTTGGTTTTAAAATCTATGATGTTATGAGTCCTTAGTTAAAATATCAGTGCCAAAAGATAGTGATAAACAAGTTATTATTTCCTTTGTGTGAGTAAGTTCATTAGATTACCAGAAATAACCCATCTAAGAAAGTTTTGGTAGAAGAGACAAAAAAGAGATAGAGCCAGAGTACTGGTCACTGCACCAAGTCAAGTATGCCAAGTTTAGGCTCCTCTCAGAAACATGGATGTTACAATGGTTAAAGACCCTGGCAGCATGAGGTAGTAGACCTTAGGAGTAGAAGATGGGACACAAAGGGAGAAAGAATATTATGAGAGAACATATTTAGAGATCAAAAGAGTTTTAGAAGAGTCCAAATGAAGAAACAGTTACAGGGAAATTAAGAAACTTGCCAATGGTTGAATAGTTAATAAGTTTACAAAATGGGATTTGAACCCATGCCTTCCTGTTTCCAGTTCCAAAACTATCTAGTATACCATACTGCTTTAAATTGCATAGAGTTTTGTTGTCTATCAGAACCATAATTAGCAAATGAGGTATCTGAGGCAGCATCACAAATCTTGCTATCCGGGAGGCCTCCCAGGGAAAGCAGTATGAGAGGTAATTTCAAGTTAATTTAAAAAAAAAAACAACTTACCTTCCATCTTGGAATCAATTAAATTTATTGCTTCCAAGGCAGAAGGGTGGTAAGGGCTAGGCAATGGGGGTTAAGTGACTTGCTCAGGGTCACACAGCTAGGAAATGTCTTGAGGCCATATTTGAACCTAGGACCTCTATCATGTCAATTTTTTTAGGCAATTCATTTGAGAAATGAGGGAGACTGAACTTTGGTACATAAGAATCATGGGAGTAAAGACCCTTGGACAGACAGCACCCTGTGGAAATAAAAAACCCAAACCCTTGGAGACTTGTTTGGCCACTCTGGTGGTGTGGAGGAGGTAGGGAATGTGACAGGGGCAGGTGGAGTAAAAGGTCACCTGGTTAGGGCCACTGTGGGGAAAGAAGAAAGCTCTCTGGGAACTTCCTGCTTTTACTGTTTATTTTTGCAAACTAGGTGCTAAGCTGAGTGATTTCTAACTTCTTAAAAATTACAAGTGCTGTCAACACCTCCCAAAGCCTCCAGTTACTCCATTCTATAGTCACACCATTGGTAACCATGCATAGATGTTTCAAAATGGTCCCATAGCTGTGCTTCGTGGCTCAAATTGATTGTGTCCCCAAATAAAGGTAAATGGGGGCAACCTTTTAGGGAGGAAGAAACAATAGAAGCTAGGGTCTTGACCCCTGGTATCCAGGTTTGAAATTTTATAGCCACATAGACACACACACACACACACACACACACACACACACACACACACACACACACACCAAGCCTTGGGAAACTACAAATCATAGGCTTACACTTAAAATAAAGGTAGCACTGATTAAACCCATTGAGCTTTGCTTCTGTCTCCTAGAACCCCTTGATTTTCAATTCTCTGTTTCTTTCTCATCTCTCCCCTCCCAATTTTAGTGGCCTTTGTTCTTCATTCCTGAGCCATCTGGTTGCAAAGTATGGTACCATGCACAGTGCACCGTGCAGATGAAAAGGCAGTACAAAAAAAAAAATTAGTAGGAGTGGAAACAAAAGACATTAAAATCCTGATTTTTTTTTCATTTCCCCTTTCAGATTGAAATATTGCTGCTCTTAGATCTGCTGCCGGATTTTGAAAGGGCATGCTGAGTCTCCAGTAAGGGAGGCTGGCTGACACAAATACGAAGAGCACGTTCCTTTCACTGCCCTCTAGGTTAAGGTGGTCTCACACATGTCTGTGCTTATTGTGTGAGTAAACCTTGGAAGATGAACATATATTAAAGGAAGCACTGGATTATTCATAGTCTCTGCATCTGCTTAAAATGTTCCCAACCCCACCCCAAGTTTCCCCCCCAAAAGATGTGGTCCTAGCCCTTCATGCCACAATTTTTTCTGGAAGTTGATATTCCAATTGTTTCTCTCCATATCCAGTGCCTGCATATGTGTACCTTCATATTCTGTGCCATGTGAATGCATGTGATCACTACCCCAAATATCATAAATCCTCTCTCCCCCTTTCTGTCTGCCTGTTTATCTACAATCTGTCTATTTAAATTCCTTTTAAACAAGAAGGGAATATCTTTATGCCTGTTTGTAAGAATATTCGACATCCATCTGTTATTTACATCATTCGTTTTCCTGAGGTGTCTCCAACAAATCCTGGCTGGATGCACTGTATGTGTTATTAATAAAACAGCTGTAAAAATATTAACTGTACGGCCTAATTGTCAGCCCTGATTAAGAGCCAAGTTTATCCCCGAACGGATGCAGAGACACAGAATGTGGGCTCCAATCCAGATCTGACCCTTGCAGCTCACTTTACATTTTTTCTTTGAACATTTAAGCTGCCGAACGGCAAACCGAGCTCTTCCTGCTTCTCTTTTCCAGGGGTCCACAAACATTTGGTTGCTAATGCTCCTATCCTCTTCAAGTGTCACTTCTTTCTCTCCCCCCCAGAATAAAAATTACCAGGGAAATTTTTTCCTTCACCTGGGAGTCACACCACCCTCCAGCAGGGTGGTACTTTAAAAATTTGTCAGCGTAAAGATAAGCAGAAATTCTGTCAGCTTTCTTTTTCCTTGTGTGCAGGTATGAAATTGCATTTTTAAAAGCCTGCCTCTGAAAGTTCACATCCCTATTAAAAACCATTGGAAGAGCTTGACAGAAAATCAGGAGGGGCTCTGTACACAGGAAATGTGGTGGTACACCCTCATTTTCTAAAAATAAATAAATCTCTTAGCCAAACATTCTTGGTGTGGAAGGTAAGGGGGAAGAGTGGAGGGAGTGAAGCTTAAGGATGAGGTAAGAGTGTGTGGAGTGAGGGAGTTAGTGGGTAGATAGACAACTGGTAATGTGAGCAGCCTCTTGCCATCAGCTGATTCGTGATTTGGTCACAAATCTGATGAGTTCTGTTGGTCTTTCATCCTTGGATCATTTGGACTGATCATGCATTGAAAGTACTGATTGGGAAATGCTCAAATCAGGTCAAGGCCTGTGTAACAGAGTTGTTTATTAGAGAAGGGTTTGTCGATGAGACGAAGCCCATGGTCTGAAAGACCCCACCATTGCCCATGTTGTTTAGTACTCTGCTGTTGGGAAAACTATATCTCCCCACATATACTTTAAGAAAATTGAAAGAAAAAAAAAAAAGAAAAAGCCCAAAGCTATTCTTGATAGTATAAAGGTCTCGGATGTTTTTCTTTATAGAATGGCAGAAGCACATAATTTAGGATCCAATGTTATTTAGGCTCAAGGATTAATAAAATCATTGAGAAAACCATAAACTACCTAAGTACTTAAGTTAAGGATTCAAAAAGAAGGACAAGAGGAGATGAACATTTTGAGAGGTTTCCCTTCCTAGGTGCTTTTCATTTTCATTCATTTGTTAAATTGCCACTCTAAGCCAGGTACTGGGCAAGGCAAGAGAGAGAGAAAACCTAAAGGAAGTAGTCCTTGCCCTTAAGAATTTTGTATTTTAAAGGGGGAAAGGAACTCATACAAGGAAAAGTCAATATAAAATATGTACAAAGTAGACACAAAGTAATTTCTAGGGTAGGAAAGAACTAGCAACTGGAGGAGTCTGGATAGGCATCTTGTTAAGAGTTGATACTTGAGTTGAGCTTTTGAAGAAGCTAAGACTTATAGGAGGTAGAGGTGAGAAAGGATGCAATCCAGAAATGAAGAGAATCTTGTGAAAAATCATGGAAACAGGAGAAAGAATGACATATATGAAGAAAGTAAATAGATAATTTTGGTCAGAATATAGACTATGTAAAGGAGGATAATGGGAAACAATGTCTGGTAAGATAGATCATGAAGGGATGGAACACAAGAATTTTGGTTGTGATACAGTGAAATAAGATAATTTGTAAAGGGTACTCTGTGTGTTCAGGAAAAATCTCTAACTTTCCTAACTCTTAAAATAAAGTTTAAAACAGGATTCCCCCTTCCCTTTTTCTTCTAAAATGGCAAGAATGTCTGTATTTGTTCGTTAGTTAGAGAATCCCTAATCTCCTAAAATCTAGACCTACCTGCCCCCAAAAGTTTTTAAGAGACCTCTATACCATCTGTAAATCAATGTTTCTTGTAACTTTTCTGTTATGTAGTGAATTATTTTGTATTTGTTCTTTGAATAGAGAGGTCTGTCTCTATCTCTGTCTGTCTATCTGTCTGTCTGTCTCTCTCTCTTTCTCTCTATCTCTCTCTCTCTTTCTCTCCCTCTTTCTTCTGCTCTCTCTCTCTCTCTCTCTCTGTCTCTCTCTGTCTCTCTGTCTCTCTCTCTCTCTCTCTCTCTCTCACACACACACACACACACACACACACACACACACACACACACACACACACATAGAATTCCCAGAGAAAGGTTACTATTTCTCCCAAAAATTCTAGTGGTATCTCTAAGAGGTGGTGTAGAATCTTAATGCTATCAGTCTGAACCTCAATTTCAGTGTGTTCCCCCCACCAAAATCAATCACTAGTTAGAATCTCCCCTAAATCATTGATTGATCCAAAGACTCCCAATAATGTTAACAAAAATGTTGAACAATTAACATCAACTAGTTATTACAAAGGAATATTTGCTAAGATATAACAAGAACAGAAACATCAAAACATCTAATTTAATAAATGAGGATGCACCTTCTCTTCTACCAGCTTGCTCCCAGAAAAAATCAACTCAAATTTTTAGCAGTTACTATAAAGTATTTGCCCTGCCAAATTAACTTCTGAACGATGAGCTCACTTCCTTCCTTCTTTTTTTTTTTTTAAACCCTTTACCTTCCATGTTGGAGTCAATACTGTGTATTGGCTCCAAGGCAGAAGAGTGGTAAGGGTAGGCCATGGAGGTCAAGTGACCTGCTCAGGGTCACACAGCTGAGAAGTGTCTAAGGCCAGATTTGAACCTAGGACCTCCCGTCTCTAGGCCTGGCTCTCAATCCACTGAGCTACCCAGCTGCCCACTCACTTACTTCCTTCTAATGAACAATGTCTTGACTTCTGGATAGATTCATTGCTGAGATAAAGTTTGCAGATCATTCTTTAGGGTTATGCTCGTATGCTAGGCTCTGATAGAGATTCTCATTGCTAGACTTCTACTTTTCCAACTTCTAAATCTCACAAAGTCATATTCTAGTCTATATCATCTCTATTACTCCAGAAGAAATGAGAAAAGAACACAGACACAAGCAATAGCAGGTCCTTGGGCTCAGAACAGCAAGGCTCATGCAATATCCTTAGGGCAGTGATGGTGAACCTATGGCATGAGTGCCAAAGATGGCATGCAGAGCACTCTCTGTGGTCATGTGGCCGCCCTCAGCCCCACCTCCAGAGTTCATTACTAGAAAGGCAGAGGGACTCGAGGAAAGATGCTCCTTCACCCCAGTCCACATGCCTGATGACATTTTTTCACATCACCCAACCCTCTGCCCAGTAGCCCAATGGGAGAACACAGGGGTAAGGTGAGTGGCTCACAGGTGGCAGAAATGGAAGGAAGAGGAGCATTTGGGCTATAGCCCTCCCCTTCTCTACCCTTGCTGAGGACATTGCTCACTTCACTCTCTCCTCTGTCCAGCAGCCCAATGGGAGCACTTTCCCCCTCCCCTATGTGAGGAAAGGGTTGGGGGAGGAGGACATGCCCAGCACTTGGTGGGGGAGATAGGCATGGCACAAGGTTGCTGTGGGGAGACCAGCACAGCACTTGGTCTAGGGGATGGGGTGGGACCAGGGCCTGGCATTCCATCTCTAAAAGGTTCACCATCACTGCCCTAAGAAGTAAGGGGTATAGAGATAAAGATATCAGACCTCTCTACTTGGGGACTTACAAATCTCATTTTCCTCAAATGAAAACAGCCAGGGGGAGAAGGGAATAATTTTTTTCTAGTTAGTGCTTTCTGTATACATCCTCAGTTCTAGTTCAGGAGTCAGTTAACATTAGACAAAGAGAAAATCATCATGGAATACTGGGCATATTCCAAGGTGGCAAGCATGTTCCTGGTCATAGATTCATCTCTACTGCATGGAAGACTGCATTAGTCAGAGTACATACCATGTGATACTAATGATTGTGCTCCTGTTAGCCCAGTTACATATATTCTATTAGCTCCTTAAGAATAGGGTCTACTACTTTATTTACCTTTGTACATCCAACCTATCACAATGGTGTCTTACACAAAGTGCTTAAGCAATGTGTTTTGAATTGAACTCTTGCAAACTGGCTTTTCAGTCTTTGCAATCTGGTGAAATGCTTGAGATTTGCTTGAATTTTACCTTTAATAAAAGAATAGAGTATAAAGCAGAAAAATAAAACAAAAAATGACAAAAATTGAGAAGAACTCTAACCATTTCTCATGATGATTTCTTAAGAGAAATTGTGGTGTGCAAATATGACTCCATAAAATGTTTTGCTAATATGCAAAACTGACCCCACTGGGATGTCCAGCAACCATTTTCTTAATTCCAGAATAACCAAATTCCTGATATGCTGAGTTGCTTCCTAATAATGCATACATAACTAAATTTTACTGTCTAGTATTTGTTAGCCACATTAGTAAAATGCTGCTATGGGGACAAATTGCTTTTAATCCTTAATTTTGCAGTTGGTTAATTCTGAAATATCCTTTTTGAAAAAATAGAAACTCTCTCCAAAGAATTCAAATTCAAGACTTTCTCACTGAAGTAACTATTCTTTGTAAAGAATATTGACTCTAAAGTCAGATGATATGAGTTCAAATTCTACTTCTTATGTTTACCAGATGTGGAACTGGGGCAAATCATTCAGCCTCTCTGAATCTCCCCAACCCTGACTCAAATGAGAGCATTGAAACAGCATGCCTCTGAGGTCCCTTCTAGCTCTAAATCTATGGTTTTATGACTAGTACACCTGCCTGGTTTTCAGGGCTTATGTCTTTGACTGAGGAAACAAGATGGCATAGTACACAGAGTGCTAGACTTGACTTCAAGAAGACCTGAAATCAAGAAGAAGAAGGTTGGCAAATTTGAAAATTCCAGGGTTACTGTCCTTATGACACAACTTCCAGGGATTAGCAAGAGAACAGCTCTAAGAATTAGCAACCCAACCAGAAGAGTAGACCAAGTCTAAGCCATCTCAACAGATTACCAAATAGCCAGGTGGGACCATCAGTTGCATGAATTATTTTAATTCATGCAACTGGGTGGTGGGAGGTGGTTTTTCTTGTCTGGTTGTTTCCTTATGTGTGTGTTACCTTGCTATATTCTTTTCAGTAAATGTTTTGCTATTTGATTTACATCTTTAATCCAGGCTGTACATTAAGATGGAATTAATTTGGACTTAATTTGTGATATATCTATAGATGGGGCAGCTGAGTGGCTCAGTGGATTGAGAGCCAGCCCTAGAGACTGGAAGTCCTGGCTTCGAATGTGAACTCAGACACTTCCTGGCTGTGTGATCCTGAGCAAGTCACTTAACCCTCATTCCCTAACCCTTACCTCTCTTCTGTCTTGGAACTAATACACAGTATTGATTCTAAGACAGAAGGTAAAAGTTGTTTTTTTAAATACATATATACATATATATATATAAATATAATTACCACACATTATATATTTGAAAATAGGAGTAGGGAGCTTTGTGGGAACTTTATTGAAATTAGTAAAGAATATTTTTGTCTATTTTGGACAAAGCCAAAACAAAATGTGTGTGTGGGGGGGGAGTAGAAAACAGGTTTAGGTCTCACTGATATTTCAAGTTATGGATTAAAAATTGTTTATATTAGTAACCTCCTCTACCAAGTTCATGATGGAAGGCTACACTGAACATATTTTATTTCTCTTCTTCCCCTAAGGTCTACATTCTAACTTGACAGCAGTTTTCTAACACATTCTCTACTGAAGAACAGACAAGTTGATTCAAGTTACCATTGTAAGACTGCATGACAAACTGTCATCACATATTTTTACTGGAAGTTACATTGTATATGTTGTTGAAGAGACATTGTACATGGTACAAAAATGACTTTGGTGATGTTTGGTACAACAGTGATGAAATGTGCTGCTAATTTCTGTCTATGGAAAATGACACCGATAAAGGCAGCTGGATGGCTCAGTGGATAGAATGGCAGGCATTGAGATGGGAGGTCCTGAGTACAAATCTGGCCTCAGACACTTCCTAGTTGTGTGACCCTGGGCAAGTCACTTAACCCCAATTAGCTAGCCCTTACCACTCCTCTGTCTTAGAACTGACAGAAGGTAAGGGTTTTAAAAAATGACACTATTGAACTGTCACATGTCAGGTACGTATAATGACAATTTGATATTTTTAAACATTTAAGTGTGGTTACACTAGAGCAACTTAGTCATTAGAGAACTGGGACTCAGGAATAAAACCAAACTGCCTTCAATGTAGTGTTATTTCCTCTTTTGCTTTCTTTCTTTCTTTCTTTCTTTCTTTCTTTCTTTCTTTCTTTCTTTCTTTCTTTCTTTCTTTCTTTCTTTCCTGGGTGAGGGGAATAATGGACTTACTATCACAGGGATGGCATTGAAAAAAAAACTTATTCTCTGTGCACTTTGGGGGAAATATCAGCTACTGCCTAAGCTAGAAATACATGAGAGAAGATGAAATGATAGCTTTATTGTGTGAGTTATCTGACATGGTGGAATATTCCAAGTATCTTGAGAGAGCTATCAAGGAAGTCATTTAGAATCTAATTAGTATATCCCTTACTGTTGATCAGGAGTTGGAAAACAAAATTTAAATCTTCATTTGGTGAGAAAAGGATGATAAGGTCTGAAATTCATCAACCACTAAATATATATTAAGTACCTACTATGTGCTATTTCTGATACTTAATCACATGAAGTTATTCTATTCTTAGAAATTCTACTAGAACCCATGCTGGGGCCTGGGGATAGGGAAGACAGTATTAATGGATGAAATCAGTGGTCTATAGATTCTTTGAGCCCATCTAATAGTATTTGGAAAAAGTTGGAGAAGCAACATCTGGATGACCACAGTGAAAATGCAGGACAGGTGGACTGAGTGTTTATAATCTTTCTATAAGTATTTACTGAGCACTTATTTGGTGTGCCACGTATTATACATGACATAACACAGATATGAGACATAGCCCCTAGGGAAAACTAGGTATCTCTGTGGATAGAGAGCCAGGCCTAGAGAGAAGTCTTGGGTTAAAATTTGGCCTCAGACACTTCCTAGCTGTGTGATTCTGGGCAAGTTACGTAACTGTAAATTACCCAGCCTTTACTACTCTTCAGCCTTGGACCAATACTTAGTATTGATTCTAAAATGGAAGGAAAGAGTTTTTAAAAAGACACTCCTCATTTTATAGAGATCTATAATACAAAGTTATGGCACATGTATACAGAAAAATTAATAAAAATACAAGACATTATCTGATTGAGTGCTGAATGTAATATAAGGGTTCAGAGAAAGAAGAGACTCAGAATTTGACAATTGGAAAGGATCTTAAAATCCTTGTAATCTAAGCTATATCTAACCAAGAATCTCTTTTAAACAGCTACAATAAATGCTCAGTTTCTTCTTGAATGTCAGTTTCTTCTTGAAGACCCTCTAATGTATATTTTTTCTTTTTAAAATATAATACTATGTAGATTACAGAATAGTAGAAACATAACTTTTACATATAGTGAGAAACAAAAAAATTGCATAATTCACTTATTGGAATATTTTTTTAATTGTGATGATGTGGAACTGAACCTGCAGTCTCTCCAAAGTATACCTGTACTTGGCATTCCTTGCCATAATGTAAAATGTGAAATGAGGAGGCTCTGGACATCATCCAACAGGATTTGGTTCTGGAAGTACCTAAAGAACACAGGTCTCTTCCCATAGGACCTGAGGGAAACTTCAAGAGTTTATTAGAGTAGGATCCTGGGTATTGGGGATTGGTATTTCCCATTGTAAAAACCTTTCTGATATTCCAGAAGCATCCAAAAGCATTAATGTTATAGTGGGATTAGGGACATTGCCCCCAGCATGGAAGTTCCTATAAACATTTTCTAAAATAATCAAATTGACCCTTGGAAACATAGACAAATTTGGGTTGGGGAGGAAACACCAAAAAAACACACACACACACAATCTGAGTTTGTGATGATGTTGGTTGTATACCTGTATAAATGAAAAATAACACGTTTTAAAAAACAAATATGGCAATGATTAGTGTTAGTTGTCCCAAACAGAGAGGAACCAAGAAATCCGGCTGTCCAGCTTATGGGTTTCCACTAGCCCACCTTTAAGCCCCACAGACTTTTAGTACAAATCTTAAATTCTGTCACAGTAATTGAAACATACTTCAGAAGGAAAAAGAACAGGCTCTTCTCAAACTTAAGGCAACTTTATATATTATCAGGTTTGGATTTCCTAGTGTTTGTCAGGATAATTATGAGAAAAAAGGGATGATGTTTTCTTCATAGCCCTTTTAATATTTTTATATAACTGATCATAATCAGTGCCTTATTTATTTCTTGGGAAAAGATGCTATTTCATAAATGGGATGGTATCAATTTAGAAGAGGTCTATAAATGGGTGCTCTACTACTCTGGTTTTGGCTGAGTTCTATTAACACCAGTTTTATTAATGATTTGGATAAAATCTTAAGTGACATGCTTATCAACCTTGCAAATGATAGAAAAGGGTGAGGTCATAACATAGATGACAAGACTATCCAAAAACCTCTGGAAAGCCGGAATAATTGACCAATGGGATAAAATACAAACTTTCACACCTTTGCAGTTTGAGTCCTCAACAATATGAATCTTGCACCCTTCCTGATTGATTTTATATTTCAATCCTTTAGAAATATGGAAGAGTGGATACAGTGGTGGACCTAGGGTCAGGAAGATCTGAATTCAAATTCTGCCTCAGATATTTACTGGCTATGCAACCCTGGGTGAATCATAATCTCTGTCTGTCTTCCAATTTCCTCAACTACAAAACAGGGATAATAATAGCATCTACTTCCCAAAGTTGTTGTGAGGATCAAACGAAATTATAAGTGCTTAGCACATAGTAGGCATTCAACAAACACTTATTCCCTTCTCCTTCCTTCCCTTTACTATTTCTCTTAGCTTAGTAAGAGTCTGAGGCCAGATTTGAACACAAAAAAATGAGTCTTCCTAACTTCAAGCCTGGCAATGTATTCACTGTTCCACCTAGCTGCCCTTGAGTTCTGATAGCTGATCTCAAATATTACTTTATCTAGAACCAGACATCTCTGTGATTTCTTGGACTTTTCTAAACCACACCACGACAGATTGGCTTCCCTTTCTAGCCCCCCTTATGTGTTATCTTCTCCCTTTAGAATGTAAGTTCCTTGAGGGCAAGAAGGTCATTGCATTTTTATTTGTAGCAATTAGCACAATGCCGGGTATGTAGATTTTTTTAAAGATAATTTTTTTCAATCTTTGTATCTTATATAGTGCTTAATAACCCATTTTACATATATCAGTCATTAAATAATAATGTTTATTGTCTGAGGGTTGAAATCAAGAGAGTAGTCAAAGATCCTGTTTAGCATTAAGTAAGATGATAATAATAACAGTTAATATATTTAGTATTTTAAGTGTTCCTTCCATCATACCACAGGGTCTCTTGGCTACCTATCCATATCAAATTCTTCCTCCTCCCTTCCTTCCCTTCCCTTTCTTCCTTCCCTTTCCTTCCTTCCCTCCTTTTTTCCCTCCCTCCTCTCCTCCCTCCCTCCTCTCCTCCCTTCCTCCTCTCCTCCCTCCTTTCTTCCCTCCTTCCCTCCTTCCTTCCTT
>NC_058130.1:392904668-392925328 GCF_016433145.1 Gracilinanus agilis
CACAAATACCTGTCATCACAATTGGTGCACACAGATGGATTCATTGACTCTCAATATGAGACTCCAATGTTAGCTCTGTTTTTGGTTCTTTATGCCCCTTTCATTTTTTCTAAGGAATCTTCATGGTCATAAGATTCATTGATCTCAGAGCTTTATCCCAGGTAATATAAAGTCAGGGAGTCCTGGGTTCTGCATTTAACAGCAGGATCCTCTCATCTTAATTTCTGCCCTGATATTCTGTATTAATTGCTCTTTCTAGATTAATATTCAAAGTATAATGAGATAAGAAACAGGATACACAGTGGATCTACTACTTGATATTCAGCAGCTGGTTGCTAAATGTGTGCTAAATATGCATAAATAGTGAGATACATATTTACATGTATGCATGAATATCTATTATGTATAGTTATAACAGATTTCAACATTACATTTACTTTGGGTTCTTTAATCTTCATTAATCTCAGTTTACCATATATTTGGGAGGTGAGGATTAAAAATATGTTGATATTGTTATATGCTTATTTTTTAAAAATTGTTATTATGGTGTAATTTCTTCCCTCAAAGAAGTATACACATAGACCATGATTTATGCTGAGATTGTGAAGTGGTTGAATCTTATAACTGAGAAGAGGGAATTACTTCTGTTCATTGGCCATAGAGCATGCCTGTCAACTCAGATTGACCAGAAAGAAGCTAGCCCACTATGATCTAATCTGCTGGAGACTATAGGCTACTAATGAGAAACAGGTAAGAGAAGCCACACTAGGAACACAACTAGGAATAAAGCTAAATTGCTACAGTGGGTTGTGGTACACCCTGAGTCATGGCACCTTAAAACCATGTAGTGAATGTAGAGAGGCATTTTTATTAACAAAGTCTGAATTTCCTAAGAAAATCCTGGTAAGAGAATTCAGCCAAGATAGGCTGAAGTGAGTGAAATTCTAGAGTGATATCCAGAAAATAAATAAGAGGTGCCAGAGTAGGTCAGCCATTACATAGTAATTTGTACGTCCAGATGAAAAGCTTCCTTTTCTTGGAGTCAGGAACCTGACCTTTCTGTTTCCACATACAGATAAAGTACAAAGAAAACTATGTAAAGAATGAGAAAAAAATGATTAAGTTAGAAGAGGGAGAGGGGTATAGATAGAAAGTTCCTGGATTAGGTCTCAGTTTGAATAATAATAACTGAAGTTTTTGAGGAGATTCCAAGGGGCTGAGAATTATAGTTTTGTCTGCAAAATTCATAACAAAGCATCTAGAACTGCTAACATTTCGTCTGCTTGGGTACTCCTTATGATAATGCATGTCACAACTCACTAGGAATCCTCTGGGACCCCTTCTCTCATCTACCACTGGAGCTGCATTATGTAAGCCTTCCTCTCTCCCTTGACACAGGGATACAGACAGAAGATGTGCACTCTCCATTGGTTGATCAATTTTGTCACAAAACTAATATTTGTTGTTCATACATGTCTTTGATGGTGTCCTTTATACAGCACTTCCTAAATAATTCCTGTTTGCAATATGTAGCAGCCTTCTCATATCTATCACAGGTCTTCCTATTGCCCTAAGGGGGATTGTCAACTGCAATTCTTCAGAAACTGTAGTGCTCCTTTACTTGCCTCCCTATAGCATTACCAGAAGAATATTCGTGTTAAAAGATGGACCTTTGGTTCATGCAGAAGTTTGGCATCAATACAACAACCAAACAAAAACTTTGTTATTTTCCATAGGCGATCCATCTTGCTCTTCGGTTTAATTTTGGCTCCAACTCACTGTCTATTTGTAATATCTGTCCAAAATATATAGATGTCTGTCTGTCTATGTATGTATATATATGTATATATATGTGTGTGTGTGTGTGTGTGTGTGTGAATATAAGAATGTATGTATGTATCTTCTTATCTACTTCTATCTATATCTATAGACATCTGTCTATATATACACTGATATATATGTATATATACCCAGAGACTAGAAAGAGATATAGTCATCTCATTAAAATGATAGACCTTAGTTCTGCAATATGATAACACAGATCCTTATTCCTATGTCTATAGCTATACATAGATGTTTATAGAATCATACATATAGATTTAGAATAGAAAGCAAATCCTAGCACTGGCAAGAAGCAGGAGCCAAGTTGTTGGTCCAAACAGGATTCCTTCCATCAATATCAAAAATAGGAGAGAAAAAATATGCGTGTGTTCCCACAATGCTACATTCTGAAGATGGCTATCTATATCTGTCTATATAGAAAACAAATGAAGTGATCATGAAGCAAGAATGAGAAATAATCAATGGAGAGCTCACAAGCTCCACTGTTATTCTTATAATGCTAAGACAGTCAGGATGCTATCCAGAATACTGAGTGGACAACCTGTCGAAGACTTTTGGGAGTACATAATCCCAAAGAATGGGCAGGGATGAATAGGGTGAGAAATTTATGAGTATAGAGAATACTTATGTTTATGAGTTCACAGCTTTATTCACATATTGCTGATCATTTCCAGTTCCTGATGTGAATTTGGCTGACAAAATGATGTGGGTATGAAAATCTAGATTTGTCAGAAACTTTCTATCTCCCTAGCTTTATTATTTTAATGAGATAATTGTATATCTTCTTCTCTGGGTCAATGTGTCTGCATATATTTGTCTATCTATCTATCTATCTATCTATCTATCTATCTATCTATCTATCTATCTATCTATCTATCTATTATCATCTATCCATCTATTTATCTGTCTATCTATTTATCTGTCTGTCTATCTATATGTCTATTTATCTATCTATCTTTACATCTGTCTGTCCATCTATGTTTGACTCTCTATCTATCTATCTATCTATCTATCTATCTATCTATCACCTATGTATCTCTATATCATTTTACATATATATACTGAGAGATTAATTTTGTTGGACTAATCTAATATCCAAAATAAAATCTGGTAGCAGAGAGATCAAGTAGGCAGGAAAGGAAATCTAAAAAAAAAGCAAGGCCTGGTGCTCAATAGTTAATGCTTAGGACCTTTTACAACTTGTAAACTCTCATGCCTTTAATCAAGAATTGCACATCTTCACAACTGTCTCCTTACCAAATCTCTTTTTTTTAAATGCAGATGGCATGCCATATTTTTGGGGAAGGCAAAGGAAAGAAGAGGAAGAAGAAATATCTTTCCCCAGAATGAGCTAGGAATGGAGGAATAGAAGAAGGTGGCTGAGACAGTAGATAGTACAGGCAAACTGGGTCACCGGCTGTCTGTCAAAAGATGAAGTACTATTATGAGATAGGGAGTGCTAAGAAAGACAGCAGGGACTCTTGGCTCCCCAGATACTGATCTCACGGCACACATATCCACAAACAATGATAAATAGTCTGATATAGTAGAAAGGGAGATTATTTTGGAATATGGAAAAATATGGATTCAAATTGTGATTTTTACACGTGCTAAGTGACACTGAGCAAGTCACTTTTTAGCATCACTGAGTATCAGTTTCTTCATCTTTACAATGGTAATAATATTTCTTCTTTCTCTCTCATATGGTTATTGTGAGGAGAATGCTTAATAAAACTTAAAGGACAATGTGCATATGAATTATTATCACTGATAACAAGCATCACCTTCTACACAAAGCCATTAATGATTCCCCAATTACTAGTACCTATTCTCCAAAACTCCCTTATATTTACCTTCTTTGTATTTATTTGTATTTACTCTTTTTTATAATGCTCCTCTACACACACACACACACACACACACACACACACACACACACACACACACACATGTTTGTCCCTATTAAAATACAAACTCCTTGCACTTAGGGATTGTTTTAGTCATTGTATTTGTAATCCCTAAGTTTTTTCATGCTGCTTGGCACATAATAGGAGCTAAACAAAATTTTGTTGGCTTACTAATTGATTGGATAGCCCAGTGATGGTGATCCTACGGGATGTGTGCCAAAGATGGCAAGCAGAGTGCTCTCTGTGGGCACATGGTTGCCCTCCTCCCCCCCCCCCCCCCCCCCCCAGAACTGGTTCTAGAAAGGAAGAGGGACTTGGGTGGAGCTGCTCCCCTCCTCCTCTCCATCATTGCCTGATGACATTTTTTCACTTCACATGCCCCTCTGCTCAGCCCCAAGGGAGCACTTCCTCTCTTTCCTGTATGTCTTTGTGTGTGGGAGCAGGGGCCCTCCATCTCTAAAGGGTTCTCCATCGTTGGACTAGCATAATATGTACTCACATTTGTACATATACATGTAGTTCAATGCTTCAGGAATCATATTTTATCAGGGTGAGTTTACTCTTCTTAGGACATCATTCCTTTGTGAATTTTTAAAGTTATAAAATTAATCATTACACATCCTACATAGTGATGAGCAGAGCTCTCTTAACTTGGGCTGATTGTTCAGAGAAGAGATACGCAGAGGACAAATCAGTGCCAGGTCTGTATTCAAAGCCTCTTCAGCATGATGGGTTCTGCCAGTGCTTCTGGTCCCCTGAACTACCTGTTTGATCACCCAAAATTCCTTCTGCATCCCAGACATAATAGGACATTAGTGGACGGTGTGTGAACAACTACACACACTGATGGAACACCAGTTTTGAGTCTGTGTCCGTGAATATGTCTTTTGCCTCAATTTTTATAAATTGGAATTGCTTAGTCATATTAGCCTAAAAATCAAATCCTTGCCCTGGCAGGAGGCAGTGGTCTGGGCCAAATGGATACTTGGAGCTGCTTCCATTCAATCTTTTTAAAAATAGGAAAGGAAAAATATGTGAGTTCTCACAGTGCTTCATTCTGAATATTATTTATTTGTTCTGGTAGTCTTACACCAAAGAAGTTACCTGTGAATTCCGAAATCCATAAAAGACAACTGAGGAATGAAAATTCTTAGTTGTAAAATGTATACCCAATAATTCAAGAACATATTAAGCAATAATTCAAGAAGCATATTCTTTCTTGTATATTGTCACCCTCATGGAAAACTCACATCTGATGCTTTTATTTTGAATACAAGGGACCATGGCCTTTTATTATTTTTTGACCACATTAACTCTTTAAGCTAGAAAATAGATTTGATTTGATAGATTTGGTCATCAGAGTCAAACCTAGGTTGGGCAGGGGAGGAAGGAATGAGGAGGGAAGGGGAGAGAATAAGCCTTCCCAGAGTCTGTACTCCCAGGATGAATGTTGGTGACATTTTGATGTTACTATGGGGATTGCTATAGTAACAATTCCACTCACCCTTCATTTATTAAGTTATTTTGTTGTGAAACCCAAAGGTAAACCCAACATCCAAAGAAACAATAGCTTTAAAGAGATTTTGCTGTTCTCACAGCCCATGTTGAATGTGCTGATGAAAGTATTTTGAGTGGAAAGGACAACATTTGCAGATAATTTAATACAATTGAAGGAATAAGATTCCTCAAGGTTTCCTCTGAGGCTGGAAAACAACAGCTGATCTATGTCATAATACACTATAATAGTTGAGAATTTACCAATCCTCATGCACAAGGATCTTGGACAGCAATGGATTCTGTCCCTTGTCCCTGTCTCCACCCTCCCTCAGGCTCCTTCCTCTTATCTCTTTCTACCCCACAGAAGCACCCTCCTTTTTATAAACAGAGAATGTAGGAGAATACTGCCCAAAAGTGTCATTATTCTTGATTGACTAAATACAGTTCCAAACATGGCCGAGGCTTTTAGCAGCAATACTATTCAAATTGGAAGTCAATACAAGACAGGGCTTACAATTACAGGAGATTAAGTGGAAAAGCTTCAGAATTAAGACACAATTGTCATTTGCTGTCCTTTAAAAAATCTTTCAAAGCTTTACTCTTGTCATTTTGTTCTACAGGAAAGCTTTCAGTCATTAATTATAGTAGGAAGTCTTCACAGAGTATCTGAGGATGGGCTCTGTGCTTGTGTTCCACTCTCTTTTAAATGAGGGACATTTCCAGGGTTTAATGGATAGCCTGGGAAAAAAAAAGGTAGGGAGATGGAGCTAAGAGAACACAGTAAATAAAGACAGCAGGAACTATGAACAGCTAAAAAGAATTAACCAAAGCTAATATAATGCTGCCACAGCTAGTTGAAAAGTTAAAAAAAAATACATCAGGCACTTAGTTAATCACTTATTTTCTCTACCTGACCTCAAATAGCAGATTTGACTGTGCTTTTCTCTCCTCTAATTTAATAGACTGAATTGATTCTTTATTTCGGTAGTGTAAAGACATGTCTTATGAAAAGAGGCAGGCACAGACAGTATTTCAGAGATAAAAGTGACCGGAAGGTGGAGATAAGTGCTTCAATTTGATATTGGCAGCAAGGAGGAGCCTCTGAAAGGATTTAGGGGCCAATCCAGACACTATAAAAACATGAAGGGGAAAAGGTCTCACTGATCACCACAACATTCATAATAAGAATAATAATATATTATGTTTACCTTATCACAGAGGCTAATGGTCATAGTGATGTTTTGGCTTTGTTTTCATAAACCAAACTGAAACAAGAGAGACATAGACAGAGAAAGTTATTCTTTGGCTATCCCCTTCTATGGGCTTGTACAGTGGCAGACCAAATAATTCTCTTTAGGTACTTCCTTTACTGGAACCTCACATTTGGAGGCTACATGAAGTCCATAGGAATTTGTACTCCTAACCCTTAAAAATTTCTTCTCTTATGCCAATCAAAAAAGCAGAAATCTCAACAAAGAAGAAATCTCAGCAAAGATAAATAGCCTTTAAATTTTATTTCTTCTTTCTCTTCTTTTTTAGTACCAGGGAAATCGTACTTTATCAGGAGTCAGCAGCCCTGAGTTCAAATCCCATTTCTGATGTTTCATACCTATAAACCTTTGGCAAATCACTTAAACTTCTTGTGCCTCAGTTTCTTCCATTGTAAAAGCAGGGGCTGGACTAGTTGACTTTGGAGGTCCTCTGTCAGTGACTAATTCTTTTTCTTTTCCTCTTTTATCTCCTTTTATTTTTTGGCTTCTACTTTTCTTCTTATGCTCTCTTTTGCCTTTGGAGGAGTCAAAATTCTTTGCCTCTGTTTTGTCCCATCCATTTTCAGGTTCGTGGACACTCTCCTAAAAAGGGACAAGTTTTTCCTCCACCCCCTGAAGGCTTTTAAAAAGAGAGACAGAAAAGGAAAGCAATAATCAGGACAGGGTTGCCCAATCCTTTTTGTGTGGTAGGAAAAGGTCATTTGAAACATTTTAGTTCTGGCAGGCCAACTAGGCATCAGAAGACCAGTGAAAAGAACAGGGAGAGAAACGAATCAAGATTGAGCCTCCAAAGCAGTAAATGAAGTGCTGACGGCGGTTGCGGGTTTGGGTTTTGGGGATTTTGTTTCGTGTACTTCGTTTTCACGAGCTGGAGCCACTGACAGCAGAGAAGAACGTCTCCATTGACTTGCTTTGGGCTCTACCAGGATGTGCTGTTTGCTCTCTAGGCAGGTTCCAGGGGGCTCTTGCAGCTCCACTAATCATGCAAATTCTTTTGTGTTTCGGAAGCCCTGATGCTGCTCCTTCCCAGGAGGTTCGGAACCTGCAGGCCACGGGCATCTTAGTAAGCGGGAAGTTGTAGAGTTCCACGACTGTGCGTGGAAATCATTCCTTAGATTTAAAGAGTGAAAAAGAAAGAAAACCCAAATGAAACAAAACAACAACGAAAAGAGATTTCTTTAATTGGTCCCCCTTGCTTGGGAGAGGGGAGGGGGTCTGGTACATCCCCAAATATTGCAGGGGGGATAAGAGCAAGGGAGGGAAATGGAGAAGAAAGCCGGGGATGTGAAGGAAGACTGCCGAGTATCAAACATGTTTAATGCCTTTTTCTTTTACAAGGTGCAAATACAAATGTAATTCCACTTTGTAGTCGCACAGTAAATACCAGATTACTAGGCAATTATATTTAAGCATTACAGAACCTCCAAAAAATAATGGCCATGTTCGGGGCAGTTTTTCAATCCCTGGATAACACTATAGTTTAATGGATAGAAACAACTATATCATTTATTCCTCTTACATAAAAAGCTGCCAACCATGTAAGTACATGATCAATAATCGAGCTTTACAGCAGCCAGCAGTGCTACTGCTGCTGTTGCTGCTGCTGCCACAGGACCAGCGAGTAGCTGCTGCTTCATGTCGGGTAATAATCAGTAAAATGAGACGTACCAAAAGTATGAAGAAGAAGTACCTGAGTGGAACTGGGTCCCCAAGACTCTTCAAGTCCCTTTATTTTTATGGTGAACAAGGAGCAGTGTCAAAACTATATTTGGCACTTTTAAGGAATTTGTAAATCAGCTATAAAATATTATTTCTGGCTTGAATTTTTTTTCCCACTTAAGATCTGGTTATAAAAGAAATATGAAAGCAGGGTAGGATGGGGTGGGGAGGCTGAACCATAAGAGGAAGGATAAGAATATATTAAGGGATGCCTGGATGGTTGTTGTTTTTTTTTTTTTTAATTTTTTACATTTGCCTACTTTTCACATATATTGGCATTAGTGAGAAAATAGAAATGCTGGTTAAAAAGATGATTCTTCAGTACTACACAGTATAAACTTCAAAGTAGGACAAATTCTTTAGAATGTTAATGCCATAACAACAGCACAAATTCCGAGGTTAGGACAGGCAAGTTCACTATAGTGTGTTCAGCAGTTTTTCAGTCAGATCTGATTCTTCCTCAATGCATATGGATTTTTAAAATAAAAATAATAATACTAATAATAAATAAACAAAAAAATGCCCAGACAAAAAAAAGCAGAGTGGTTTGCCAATTCCTTCTCTTGATAATTTTACAGATAAGGAAACTGAGGCAAACAAGATATAGTGACTTACTTGCTCAAGTTCATACAGCTACTAAGTGTCTGATGCCAGATTTGAACTCAGGAAAATGAACCTTTCTGATTCCAGAGCCCCACTCTATCCAGTGCCCCACTATGCTGAATGCTCACTATAACTTTTTTGCAATTTTCTATGTAGCACCCTACTGTTCTGATCAAACAACTTAGAAAGTTGTAAATTTAGGAGATATAACAGTATGGTAAGAGACAAGAACTGGCAGTTGACTTAGAGGTTAACTGGTGTACAACCCTCATTTTTCACATGGAGAAACTGGGATCCAGAGAAGTTATGTCACTTAATGTTACATATGAAATAAGAAACGAGGTCACAAAGAAATGTCTAAATCTAGATCTAGCATTTTCCTTCACTATATCACACTGCCCCATATATCTTTTTATAAATATCTATCCCCAAATTTATTCCTCTCCCAATCTGTGATATTTCCTCCTCAAAATAATCAAAATATCTATGGAACCCATGCAAATTGCCTTGATCTCAATTGAGCACAATTACCAGGATTTTCCCTTCCTTATAACATCCAAAATCCTTTCCTAATAGCATAAGGCTAAAGGACTGTATTGGTCTGTTTAGCAAATTCCCTCAAATCAAAACTGCCATCTAACCTTTAAGGAAACCTCTGTCTCCTCCGGGTTTAGTTTGAGCTGTGATAGAGATGCTGACTTCAAGAGGACTTGAAAAGTGTTCAGTAACACCAGAGCAAAGGATAGACTACTCTATTTGTGTCCTCTGCATCCATATGAGGGCAATTTCCTATCTGTTCTGCATATCCACACTGTTCTTTCCCACCTTCATGCAGTACTTTTTTTTTTTTTTTAAGAACTATGTTACTCACCTGATATATCTCCTCTCTTTTTTTGTCTTCCAAATTCTATAGACCTCATTCATTTGCTCTGTGAAATTTACATTGATCTCTCCTGAACTTTGACTTCTGGTAACATATGCTTTTCCCACATTTTAACATTAAATACATACCATCAAAAATTGTTCTCTGTTTTATTTCTTGTCACTTCAATGTCATTATATACTTTGACGTAAATAATCAACCAACAAGAAGCATTTAGTAACCATCTGCTACATGCTAGGCACTGTGCTAGGCACTTGAAATACAAGAACCAGAAAAGCAAAAAAAAAAAAATCATAGGATCACAAATTTAGAGTTTAAAGGTACCTTAGAGTCATTGAGTTCAACTTTATCATTTTGCATATGAAAAAACTAAGATACAGTTAGATTGACTTGCCTAAGGTCATCAAACTAGTAAGTATGTGAGGCAGGATTTGATTGAAGGTCTTCTTGATTCCATATGCAGAACTCTATTCACAACACTGTTCTCAGGCTGCTTAAATTCTTGGAAAAGTGATATGTGGTTACCTTAGTGGATGCTGGGTAAAATATACACAGAACAAATAAAAGGAAGATGAAAATGAAGTAGGCAAGGAGAAAGGACAGTAGTAGTGGGGAAAGGGAGGAATCAGAAAAGGCTTTTCATAGAGAGAGGTGCTTAAATTTTCTCTTGAAGGAATAGTGGAATCCTTTGAGGTGGAGATAAGAAGAGAGTACTTTCCAGGCATGGGTTCTGGCCAGTGCAAAGATGTGGAGGTGAGACATGGAGTGGCATGTGTGAGAGAAAATACCAGTTTGTGATCCAACCATTCTAGAGGGCAATTTGAACCCATGCCCAAAGAGCTATAAATATTCTTTGATCCAATACCACTACTGGGTTTGTATCCCAAAGAGATTATTTTAAAAGGGGGAAAGGATCTACTTGCATAAAAATATTATAACAGCTCTTCTTGTTATGATAAAGAGTGAGAAATTGAAGGGATGTCCATTGAGTGGGGAATGGCTGAACAAATTGTAGTATATGTTGGTAATGGAATACTATCATTCTATAAGAAAAAGCTGGAGAGATCTGCAGGAATTGATTCAGAGAGAAATTAGCAGAACTGGAAGAACATTGTACACAATAATGGCAATAATGGATGATGGTTATCTGTGAAAACTTGGCTTCTCTCAGCAATGCAAGGATCTGGGATAATCCTGAAAGACTTATGATGGGGAATGCTATTCACCTCCAGAGAAAGAACTGTCAGTGTCATCTTTCACATCAGTGTATTTATGGTTTTATTTTGGGGTTTTGGTTGTGTATGAGTATGCTCTCACAACAATGTTCAATATAGAAGTGTGTTTTACAAGACAATAAAAATAAAATAAAAAAAGGAAAATATCAGTTTGACTAGACATATTGTACAATGTTGGAAAGGCAGTGATATATAATCAATCCAGAAATATAAATTATAGAGGGCTTTAGAAGCCTGATGGAAGGGTTTATATTTGATCCTAGAGCAATGGGAAGTTACTGAAATTACAGAGTAGTAGAGTAACATGGTCAGACTTTGTTTTAGAAAAATCACTTTGGAAGCTGTGTGAAGGATGGTTTGGTGAGGGGAAGAAACTTGAGGTAGAGAGACTAATCAGGAGACCATGGCAATAATCTAGGCAGAAGATGATGAAAGTCTGAACTCAGGGAGTATCTGTGTGAATAGAGAGAAGGGGTCAGATGAAGAAGATGATGTAGAGTTAGAAATGTCATCAACCATGACATACACCAGGTTTCCAGACTCCAAAGTCAGTGCTTCCCCCCCCCCCCAGGACCCTAAAAGATAGAAGGGCTAGGAAGCAGATATAGCTAGTATCTTTGAAGGAAGCATTGTTGGAGTAGTTGGAGAGATAAGAGGTCAACCAAACAAGGAAACCAAACTCAGAGATGATATTAGAATATATCTTAATCTACTCTTTCATTAATTGCAAAGAGCGATTGGGACAAAGTAAATATTTTTAGCTATAACAGTAGGGAATGCATTGTGACTTTGGTATATGTGATTTCAGAGGAATAAAGGAAGAGACAACTTATTTAGAAATGGTTTATCAAACCACACATGCTATAAATGTATATTCAGACCTTCAAGTCCCTGAGATGGAGAATGCGGGAGATGTCAAATTTATTTGTCTTTCACTCTTTTCCCTTACCAATCAACTTACTGACATTACTAAACTTAGGAAACATTCTCTATTCTATCATGCAGATTGCTGATAAATGTTGAACCAGATGCTTTAACTCTGGGGTTAGGAAGTTTCCATTCTGGGTATTTAGGATGGTTAAGTGACAGAGAACATGTGCACAGATGAGTAAATGATCCCAATGTACATGCAAGGAAAGTAAACACATCCAACAGTCAACAGATATTTATTAAATACCTACTATGTGTCAGGCACATCCCTTCACTGCAACCAAAGTAGTAGTGTGTTTATCATTACTATCTGTGGCTTGAAGAAGGTCAGCTTCTCTCTTAACCCCTTCCCCACTTGAAATGATTACCTTCCTCCTCTCCAGCCATCCATACTCAACAGCTGTTTCAAGCCCAGTTTCTCAATCTCTTCTCTGAATGCCTTTCCTGATTAATGCCATCAAGCACATAAAAAAAAAACAACATTTTTACTTTGCACCAAATTTGTTCTGACCCGCTAAAATGTCATATGCTTGTCCCCAAGTTGCTCTGTTTATATATTCTATCTCTTAAAAGCAATCCAAAGTCAGGGACTTCTTATGTTTAATTTTGGGGGCATCCCACAATAACACCTTATACAATCCTTTGTTCCTAGAAGAAGCTCAATAAATTCTTATTGTTTAAGTAAGATGTAATCAGTCAATAAATCAATAAATAACTATTAAGAAATTTTTATTGTGTACTTGCCACTGTGCTAGGCCCCCTACAGATATCTATATGAAGAATGAAGTAACTCCTACTGGATAGGAGCTTTCATTCTAATCGAAAGATGGTGATTTTCTTTTCATCTTTTGCATACATAGCATCTTCTCACTCTGCCGTCTTCAAGGTTTGTCTTCTCCCAGAATCTCAGAGGAGATTTTTCCTAATAGTTGCAGCCTTTTCATCCGTGGGTTTGTAGGGTTCATACATCCCTTAGTCATTCATCTGAAATGAGATACATAATAACTCTGATACTTTATGGGTAGAGTTTTAAGTTTTAAAAAACCCAAATTTATCTATGTATCACTCAATATATTTCTTCTGCAGAAAACTGTACTTATGCATTTGATTTGGCTTAATTTATGTTTTTAATTTCCTGTGTATGCCAGCCAAAGTAGTAGAATTTGTTGGCTAATAATAACAATAATCATGAGTACATTTCAAAAGTGTGCATTAAAGTCCAATTGAATTATATTCTCTTTGCAAATTCTTGAGTTTTCTGCCAGGTTAGGTGCTTCACAAAAGTATATTTTCATACACCTGTCTACCTTTTTTTATATGTAGACATATTCAGAAAAGGGAAACTTTTTAAAGTTGAAGCACATATTGAATGTCAAGTAATATTTCTGTGAAACCTGAGATTTCTACTCTGAGTCCTTGTCAACACCGGCAAGTTGAAGAGAATAGCTTTGAATGGTTGGACAGGTCATGGGACCCCTTCTGGTTTGTTTGTACATCTGTAAAGTGAGAGGCTGAGATTAAGCGGTCTCTGAAATCTTATCCAGTGTTAGCAATCTGCGATTCTATAACGTGAGTAATAATTTCCAAAGTATATATAAACATACAGTGTGACCATTTCAATAATTTCTCTTTTAATTAATTGAAATATTTTTCTCTGTATTTTTTAATTTTTCAGGCAACAGTTTTACTCTTAAGTTATGCACTAAGATTGCACTTGCACTGAATTCTCTTTCATTCTGATATTTAAAAGCTATTTAATAGAAAATCTGACATTGAGCATGCAGGTAGACTAAAATAAGCAGATTCAATTAACTGGAGGATAAGAGATGGCTATTAGAGAACTTTCATTTTTATTATCACATTTTTTCCAAAAAAGTCTTTTGGCTAAGCATCACATCATAGAGTCTAAGAGTTAGGAGGGATGTTAGAATTTATCTTCTTTAACATCTTTATTTTAAATATGAGGAAAATGAGGCCCAGAGAGGTTATGATTTGCCCATGGTCATCCAGAGAGAAAATGGGAAAACCTAGATTCAAATCCAAGTGCTTTGATTCCAAATCCACTGCATTCTACTTGGTCCAATGAGGAGACTGAGTGATCAGTGTTTTCTATCCCATGGCATGAATAAAAAAGTTGAGACCAAAATAGATTAAGTCCTGTAGATTTTGTTATAAGCCAATGATAGAGGTGAGATTGAAATTCCGGGGCCCCTTTCCAAGCAGTTGCTTTGCCCTGGTTAATAGAGAGAAGAACTGAAGAGAACCAAAGATTAAAAAATAATAATAATAAAAGGAAAAGGAAAAGATCAAAACTCAGAGGTAAGGTAAGATTTGAGTTGGGCCTTGAAGAACATTAAGGAAAATAAAAAAGAGAAGTGAGGAGGAAAAACATTGCGTGGAAGAGGACAATTGGAACAAAGGCATGGAATCAGCAGATAAAATTGTTTTTATACAAGGAACAACAATGAAATCAGTGTAGATTGTGCAGTGTGTGGATAGGAATAAAGGGAGAGAAGGTTATTAAGATGGGGAAAGGCCAGGTCATTAATTGCTTTAGATGCCAAACAAAGACTTGATCCTTGATCTTGGAAAGAAATCTTTGGAGTTCATTGAGTAGAGGATGATAGAAAAAATTGTTTTGGTTGATTAAAAGATGGATTGGAGTGGAGAAAGATATGAAACAGACCAAATAAAACACTATTGTAGAAGTCTAGGTGAGAAGTATAGGGAGTCTGTGCTAGGCAGGTAGTTAGAAAAGGGGAGATTTTAGATATGTATTTGTATATATATGTATATATACATATGTTACATATATGTATTTATAATACAAATACATCATAATTATGTATGGCATACATAATTATAGGTTAATTAAATATCTTGTATAACATAAATATGCATTTCTCTCTCAATCTCTTTTTCTACCACATATTCTCAAGGTCACAAGTCATATGTTTTGCTAAAAAAATTAGACCAAAGGTTTCAATAACAATATCTATTCTTGGTCTTTCCAAGTGTGCTACTTATGTATTAGATTGAGATTCCCAAGAAGTATAATTCATTTCACACACAGTTTGGCATAGAGTGGCCTCTCAATAAATATTGAATTTTATATCTCCCCCTCAATCACAAAAAAATCAACATATGACCTGGCCTGTGTTTTGGAAGCTGTCCAAATTTTTGAGAAGGTTGGCAATAGGCAATAAGATCAAGGGTAGAAATGTTGTTACTATTCAATTGTTTCAGTTGTATTCAACTTTATGACTCCATTTTGGAATTTTCTTATTGAAGACACTGTATGGTTTGCCATTTCCTTCTCCTGCTTATTTTCCTACTCAGGAAATGGAGGCAAAAAGGTTACTCACTTGCTCAGAGTCACACAGCTAATATCTGAGTCTGGATTTGAACTCAGAATTTCTGACTCCAGGCTTGTGTCACCTAGCCACTCCTAGGGTGGAATACCATCATCCTATTTTTCATCCTCACTATGTCCTTGATTTCCTCCAGCCATCAGTTCTTTTGACTATCTTCTCCTTTCTTTCCTATCTTGAAATTTTTGCCAAAACATTCTGACAGATTCTAAGATTTGCCAAGTTCTAATCTTTCTCTTAAGATAGTCTCATACCACTTTTTGGACATCTCAGACTATATGTCCAATAAGCATCGAAAACTTATCATGCCCCAAAATAGAACTTTCCTAAGCCTGTGAAGGATATCATTATAACTCCAGTCATCCAGGAATAAAATATTGACTTTGTCCTTTAGATAGTTTCACTTTCACTCACCCCATATAATTATAGGTCATATACTATAACATAATAGATTTTTTTTGAAGAGAGCTAGGAAATCAAATATTTATTGAGAGGTTGCTATGTACTAAACTGTGTGTGAACTGAATTTATATCTCAAAGTATTCCCAAATCATTTCATAAATAGCTCACTTTGAAAAGGCCAGAAATTTTAGATATAGTTACTAAAATTCTTTGCTCTAATTTTTTTTTAGCAGAACAGAAGTCTCGTTAGTTCAAGGATCTTTTGATCTTGACATAACTAATCTGGTTGGTGGAACCCAATAAATCAGGGGTTGACAAACTTACTTTACAAAGGGCTTCAGAGTAAATATTTTAGGATCTCTTGGCCTAGAGAAAATCAAGGATAATAATATAGTCACTTATATAACAAGAACTAATAAATTATTATAATTTTATTGATGAAATTATAGGTCTAATAATAATTGAGTACAATATTTTTATAAAGCAATCTACTAATGAGAAAAAATGGCTTATTTTGAATTCCATTTTTTTACTTATTTGAGGTTTAAAGTTTGTCTTCTCTGTCATCAAAATGATTGCAAATATTAATTTGTTAATGTTGACCTGTAATGACATTTTACATAGTAGTTCCTCTTTAAAATGTCTTTTCACACAGATAGGTACTGCCAAATACTGATATCAGCCCACAAATATGTTTTTAACTGAGTGTATTCATCACTTGGAAAGCATTTGTGGAATTCTTTTAGATTCTTTTCTTGACATTTGCCTTGTTTTCAAGTGATATTGCAGATTAATCACTTCCAATCAAAGGTTACGGAGAAACTCCTTAATTGCAGAGTTAAATGAATTTTGAAATATCACAGTGTCTTTTGTACTTGCATTAAGGTTCAGAAAATGCAACTGAAATATAGTTTGAGCTGAACAAATATATATTCTCTGAAAATGTGTATGAGAATAGAGGTCTCACTTCTTGGGGAGTATGGGAAATGTATAAAACATTTTGCCATTACTTGTGATTCAAACAATGTTGATTATAGTCAAATTTCTTTACATAGTATAAGTTTCTCAAATATGTAATGTTTTACTTCATAATTTTAGTTTGAATTTATAAAGAAACATTATCAAGATTATAGGAAAAACTAATTTCCAAAGTCATTCAGGGCTAGATAATAGAAGTTGAGAGCAGTTGTCATTCACAAAAATTTCAGTCTTGCCCACAAACTCAATACATCATCATAAAACTTTTCCACCCTTCCCCACCTTTTTTTCTTGCTCTGACATGAGGGGTAAATACTGAGGAAAGAAATTAACTATCACAATATTTCGATACAAGTGAAACTCAAGATACTGTCCAGTTATAACTGCACTATTGAGATTTGTACTGCGCCAAGCAACAGTGCAAAGTGATGGAACACTACTCAATTCTGCTGTTCTGTGAATGCAGCCATAAACAGTATATAAACAAGTGAATGTGGCTGTGTTCCAATAAAACTCTATTCATGGACTTGGAAATTTGAATTTCATATGATTTTTCTTTTAACTATTTAAAATGGAAAAAACATTTTTAGCTTGCAGGCCATACAAAAATAGACTCCAGACCAATTTAGCTCCCAAGCAGTAGTTTGCTGACCCCTATAATAAGATATACTTAGATTTCTCCTTGAAAACAAAAATGAATAGTTATTAAACATATAGAATTCCAACATTTGAAATATTATTTGTACCATTGTACAACAGAAAATAGGACCTATAGAATAGAGACAGAAAAAGGAATTATAACTCTCAGGGTTCTTAATTCAATCCAAAAAGCATTTATTAAGCATCTAGGTGACAACAGAGTACATAGAGTGCTGACCTAGACTAAGGAAGACATAACTTCCTGAGTTCAAATCTGACCTCAGATACTTCCCAGCTGTGTCTAGGCAAGTCACTCAACTCTGTTTGCTCAGTTTCTTCATTTGTAAAATGAGCTGGAGAAGAAAATTCTAAACCACTCCATTATCTCTGCCAAAAAAAACCAAATCGGATTACAGAGTCAAACACAACTAAAAATGAATGATCTATAATAACAAACCATTCTATTTTGTGCCACATTGAAGCAGGTGGCCCAGATGCCTGAAAGCCTTTAGAAAGCGGAAAGCGTGATTGTGAAATCCTACGTTCCTAGCTCAAGAAAGAGAAATGCCTATCATTTGGTATGCCTCTATCTCTTCCCAACAATGATCTCTCTCTTTTTCTACTTGTTCCTGGACTGGATATTTATTTTGCCTTCCGAAATTGTATATTCTCTTACTCCTCAATTATGATGTCACCACAAGGACTAGGGGAAGAGAATAGAGTAGAGGGAAACATGTCCATCATCTTTAAAACTTCATATCCCTTTTTTTAATTATAAATTTTATTTTTTTCCAGATGACATGTCAATAGATTTTCTTTATATTTATTTTCTAATATTTGCAAATCATGTTGTCTCTTTTCCTTCCATCCTTTCTCCTTCCCTAAGAAGATAGGCAATATGATATAGGCTGTATATTATGATGTAATACATATTTCCATGTTTATCATATTGTGAAAGAAGACACATATTGCTTATATTAGACAAAAATTCATGGAGGAAATAGAGGAAAGAATGATATATTTCAATTTGCATTCAGACTTGGTCTGTTCATTATATGGTGGTGGATTTCTTTCTTTTTTTTCTAAGAGTCTCTTGGAGTTGTCCTGGATCATTACCTTGTTGATAATAGTTAAATCATTCATAGTTGATCATTTTACTATTATTGTTGTTACTGTATACAGTGTTCTCCCAGTTCTTTTCACTTCACTTTGCATCACTGCATGTAAGACTATTCCAGAGATTTTTTCATGATCTTTTTTGTCATTTCTTATGGCACAATAAAATTCCATTACAAGTATATATCACGACGTATTCAGCGATTCCCCATCTGATGGCCATCCTTTCATTTTCCAGTTCTTTGCCACCACAAAAAGTCCTGATAGAAATATTTTTGTACAGATAGGTTCTTTCTCCCATCTTCAATTTCTTTGGTTTAAACCTAGTAGTGGTATTGCTGTGTCAAAGGGTATGCACAATTTGATGGCCCTTTGGCCATCATTCCAGTTTGCCACCCAGAATGGTTGTATCAATTCACGGCTACACCAAAAGCATATAAGTGTCCCAATTTTTCCACATCCCCTCCAGCATTTATCGTTTTCCTTTTTTGTCATGTTAGCCAGTCTGATAGCTGTGAGGTGGTACCTCAGAGTTGTTTTAATTTGCATTACCACATCCCTTTTCGAGTGTGGATTAGAAAGATTTTGCAGGAACTGCAAGTCATTGCTTGCTTTTCTTACCACAACTGGAAAAGTCCTAAAAAGTAAGACATAGGAATATAGGCTTTGGAGTTTTAGAGGGTCTAGTGGTCATCTATCCTATCCGTCACTAAGCTCCAGGGCTTTCTGGGAAAATCCAACCTGTTTATCCTTTATTCTATCTACAATCCTTGGAAAACAGCACAAGGCATAGTCATGGCTGAAGTGAATGAATGCTAAGTTAACAGTCAGAAGACCTGGTTCTCATTCTGTTTGCCATTAATTTGCTGTGTGAGCTTAGACAAATCACTTTATCTCTCTAGATGTCAGTCTCTTTACCCGTTAATTAGAATGGGCCTTTTCGTGAATCTGGAAGGAAAAAATGCTGTGAATATGTTTTATAAAATTAAAATCCCTATACAAATGTACCATACATTATTACTGCTTGGCCTAGCTGTTTAAAGAATACAAATGGCATGTGGGGTCATGGAAATGAATGAAACTTCAGCAAACTATTCTGTTTGTAGAAAATACATGAAACCAGAGGAAGCTAGGTGATTCAGTGGATTAAGGACCAGAGCTAGAGATGGAATGTCCTCTGTTTAAATCTGGCCTCAGATACTTCCTATCTGTGTGACCCTCACTCAACCCCCTTTTCTTAGCCCTTACTTTTCTTCTGCCTGTACACAGTATATTCTAAGATAGAAGATAGGGGTTTTTTTAAAAAAAGAAAGAAAAGAAAATATCTGAAGCCTCACAGATTCCTTTGTGACTGATTGTTCACACAACTGTTACAGAGGGAATATTTTATAGTGTAAAATATACTGGAGCTAGAGGCAGAGGACTTGAGTTCAATTCCCACTTTTGATATTTACTCTTGATTTAAACTTGATAATCACTGCATCTTTCTGGGCCTTTGTTTTCTTATCTGTCAGATGATGGGGTTAGACTAGGTGGCCTTTAAAGTCCCTTCTAGCACTTAATTTATGATCCTATGGATGGAGGGTTAAAGGTTACTGAAAGAACTTTAGTAACTTTAGTAAACTTTAGTAACAGCCGACAAACCTGTGCTATTCCTTCCCAAGATAGAGACTGTGATACACTTTGTTTTATTCATTTTCAGTTTTGTCCAAATCTTTGTGACCCATTTTTGGAGTTTCCTCAGAGTAGACTGCCATTTGCTTTTCCAGTTCATTTTAAAGATAAGGAAAAAAAAAACTGAAGCAAACAGGATCAAGTGACTTGCCCAGGGTTGCCCAGCTAGTAAATGTTGGAGGCTATATTTGAATTCAGGCATTCTTGATTAGGCTTGGGTCTCAAACCACCTCACTCCCTAGCTGGCATGTAGTAGATGTTTAATTAATGTGTGTTGGTTGTTTGATTCCTTGAGTGGGGTCCTTGATATCTGAACAACATATCTTTTAAATGAAGCTGGCCATTGAAAGAGGAATAGGATTTAGATAGTCAGAGAGGTAAGCATAAAGGAAAGGAAGTTAACAAGTGAAGGGAACCTCAAGGGACAGTGAGGAGGCATGTTACTATAGGGAAGTTGATTTGTTCATATTGCTTTCTAGTGTACTGGATGATCAATTCATTGCTGCTTGGGCTTCTTGCTATAAGATTACATTATAGATTACATTGACATCTTTTCTTCTTCTTCTTCTTCTTCTTCTTCTTCTTCTTCTTCT
>NC_058130.1:392925673-392954782 GCF_016433145.1 Gracilinanus agilis
CTCCTTCTCCTTCTCCTTCTTCTCCTTCTCCTTCTTCCTTTCAGTTCTAATAATAACTCTAAGACATAAGGGAAGCAAGGGTTAAGCAAATGGGGTTAAATAACTTTTGAATCCAAGTTCTTCCAACTCTAGCGGGTTCTTTCAAGACCATATAAAAATGGACTTGCCTCAGTTCAATTTCTACTCTGTAGTATATTGTTTTTGACTTTATGATTTGATTATATTCCATGGAGCCCTCAAGGTGAGACCAGGAAAAAAACTGTCTAGAAAAAAGAAAATGGCTTGTGGTTAAGAGATAGAAACCGTTACTAGCCCTTTAATGGATTACACTTAGCACTGTGCAGAAGATTCCAATTAGCAATTAAGATAAAAAAAACTTGGGTAAAACAAGACAGATTGGCCCTGTCTCAGATGAAGCTCAGGATTAACTGCGAAGGAAATTTTCTACTTGCAAAGGTAACTTCATAACCACAAGCTATACTAGGGGTCCCCAACCCTAGTCCCAGTTTTATGGTGATTAGATAAATTCAGTATGTTTTGTGACTGCTTGGGGAGAATCCCAGAAACTAGGGAGGACTGCTTTTGTGAAGTAATTTGGCTGAATGAAAAGCTTAAGGATGACACTGGGAATATTATCACATTCTTGGAATATATAATGAATGAGAAGGTTTAGTTCTGCATAGATATATCCACTTTCGTGGATAAATCTTGTAAAAAATGTGGGGAAAAATGAACAAAATTTTAGGTTATATGTCTATTTCTAGGTAAAAATGAAGAGGAATATGTAAGGCTGATGATCAGTTTAGTAAAGACCTACTTAACTGAGAGGAAAAAACGACAAAGAAAACAAAATGTACCTTCAGAAATATGAAGGTCCCCATACTCAGTGTAATCTTTTTTGTAACCCAGCATTCTGAGCTGTTCATATTGGCTGGCATGGCATTTAAGTCCCAAATCATTCAAATCAAAAGGTGGTACTCTCCGTCTGTCATAATGAAGAAAGCTCTCCAAAGTGTATTTATATCCCAGCCTCATCTAAATTATGACAACTCACCTGGTTGGTTTCTGCCATATGAGTGGAGGGAGACATCAGAATGACAGGATATCATTCTCTGTTCCTTATGAGGGATGATGAAGAGGGAAAATAAACCTGCAAAAACCAGATTTCTTAGTATTTATGAGATGTATCCAAGTTGGCATTGAAGGTAAAGGACACTGCTGTGCTTTCAGCTTCAACAATTCATCTCCCTGTGTCTTTACCTTGGTACTTCTAAGCTTTGAGGAAGATAGGATCTGAGGTGGCACCTTGCAGAGCAAGTGAGTCTTTTTCATTTTGGGTCTTTGTCACTGCTTTGATTCTTTCCTTCTAGTTGCTACTATGAGACTCTACTACTTGTCCTGGTTGTCACACCAAGTGTTGCCACAACTGCATATTTTCCTTCTTTGACCAGAGAATACCCCACCCCTCACTAAATTAACTCTCAGCAAATTTTCCCTTTTATGGCACAATTATCACTGGACAATACTGATTTTCTCACATGGGGAAGTCATGACAAGCTCTGAGTAGCAGATTTATGTATGTATAACATTTTTTTTAAACCCTTGTACTTCGGTGTATTGTCTCATAGGTGGAAGGTTGGTAAGGGTGGGCAATGGGGGTCAAGTGACTTGCCCAGGGTCACACAGCTGGGAAGTGGCTGAGGCCGGGTTTGAACCTAGGACCTCCTGTCTCTAGGCCTGATTCTCACTCCACTGAGCTACCCAGCCGTCCCTATGTATAACATTTTAATGGGAGAAGGCTGGAACTAGAAGGGTGCTCAAAGTCATTTTAGTCCAACCTCCTTATTTTACGAGAAGAAAACTGAGGTCCAGAGTGATTTATCCAATGCCACATTGTTACTTGGTATAAATCAGGATTTTTAGTTGCAAAACAAAACAGATCATGGGTGTAGAACTGGAAGGAACCTTAGGCTAACCGTTCTAATACCTTCCCCCTAAGGATAAGGCAAACTGAAGCCCAGAAAGAATAAGGGACATTTCAAAAGTCACTGAAGTAACAAGTGTCAAAGACCCAACTGGAACCCAAGTATTTTGACTCTAAAGGTAGCAATACATCCATATTGTTCCATATTGAATCTAAAATGATGACTGGCTAAAATTTTTTATGGATATATCTTTAATACTATTAGAAGATGTCAGGGAATTTGATGTGTGTGTAAAATGACAAAGACAAATGTATTGAATAAATGTATTTAGGCACATAGACTTTTAAAAAGTTAACTCCTCTTTTATTCAATTAATTTTAATTTTATTCACTAACATCCTCATTCTTGGACTCAGGAGAGTTAAGTCATCTACAAACCCACTGGAGATAGATAGATTTGGCAGGATGCTCTGAGTCTCCACACTGTGAACATGATAGATTTGGCAAGATATCATAAATAACAACATTAGAAAAGAAAAATGTAGGTTAGAGGTTAGAGGCTTTGGAGGGGAAAAAGAGGTTGGAGAATCAGGAGAAAAAAACATACTTTCAATAATTGTATCAAGATTGGTTCTTCCTGATCAGGAAATAATCTGAAACCCAGCAAAAGTAAGGGTTCAATTTTGATTATATTCATGAAAACATTTTTAGAGCTGGAGAAACCTAGGATTCCAGCTAATTCAATCTCATTTTACAAATATCCAGACTGAGGGCAAGAAAAAATTGAATGAGTAATTTAAATGGAGCAACTAGAATAACCGTGCCCTTGCTCTTAGTCTCACAGTCCTTCTACTACCTAGCAGTCTCAAGGAGAAGAAAATATACTCATGGCTTGTTAAGGAATAAGTATAATGAGATTTACTCTTAATATGTGGGTCTTGAATAGAAAATCCAGAACAAGAAGATGTTTAAAATACTCATAATTTTATTCCTTTTCCTTCTTGTACACTGCCAATCTACCTTCACTGTCAAGCAGCTAGCATACAGTTCTTCATAGGACTGTTTTGCCTTCTATAAAAACTGATATGAATGCTATGTAGACTCTAAGTCATTAACATATTTTTCTATTCATCACGTGACAAGAACAGTCAACAAAATATTCCCAATTTTGGAGTAATGTCCGGGAGGAGAGCTGTTTGATCACATCTTTGCCAAGGACCATCAATCAGCTAGGGAAACACTGTCTTCTTTCACCAAGAGTTCCATCAGTTGCTTAAGGACTTAAGAACCTCTGAAGTATTTTTCATATCTTGATGGGGCTATTTCAGATATTCCCAGCATTCCATATCCTGCCCTTTGTTGTGACTCAGCTTTCCCCAGTGACTAGAATGTACTCCTTCCTCACTTTCCACATCTCAAAATCTCTAGCTTCCTTATTCAGTCTCTCAGGTGTCACTATTTATACAAAGGTTTTTCTAATCTCAAACACCAATGTATCTCCCCCTTGAAATTATTATGCATTTAGTTATTAATGCACTTGATGTATTTTCCCAATAGAATATATTCTTGTCGAAGGTAAAGACTTTTGAAATTTTGTTTTTTTATTTCAAGTACCCAGCATCTTATCTTGCATGAAGTATATGCTTAATAAAGATTTTTAAAAGGAATGAATTGCCCAAAAATTGATCCATGATGGCCTAGCAAGGATTTCAAATAGTTGATTGATATATGAGTGTTGAAGCCTATAATCTAAGGAGATATGTTTGAAAGAATCAAGGCACATAAAGTGCTAGTTTTTTTTAATTACCCATTTTGAGCTTGTATTATTATTATTCTTTCATAAAAACTTTTACGTTCCATCACAGAATCAATATTGGTCCATGGCAGAAGACTGGTAAGGGTTAGGCAATGGGGGTTAAGGGACTTATCACAGACACACAGCAAGGAAATAACTGATCCAGATTTGAACCCAGGACCTCCTGTCTCTAGGCCTAGCTCTCAATCCATTAAGACACCTAGCTGCTCCTTGATCTTCTCTTGTTAAAATTAGTGGATGTATCAGAATGAGGATACATATTTGGATCATTCAGGAATTTAAAAGAAACTTAGAATAATTGAAGAAGTATATTTAGTATATAGAAGAATATTTATAGAAGCATATTTAAAATATAGAAGAACAATTAAAGAAGTATATTTAAGCAAAGAGCAGTGGGGAGGGAAAGAAAGGAGTATTGAATTATCTAGTTTAGTTAGCTATATTGATTGCATAAGTCACTTTGCAATAGATAGACCTGACACCATTCTTACTGAGAAGCTGAAAGACAGAGTGGGTAAAAGACTAGTCACAGAATTGGAAGAATACCTGGGTTCAAATCCTGTCTCTGATATGTGCTAGCTGTGTGTCTCTCGGAAAGTTATTTAACTTCTCAGTGTCCCAGGTAACTCCCTAAGACAGTTGCAAAGCAGGTGCCAATCTATATTGGTAGAGAGAATTTCTCCTGAGAAACTCCCTACCTTAAAAATATAGATCCAATTTAAAAAAATCCCCAACACAAATAGTATAACCAGTCACATTCTCATGATAAATTTCTCTCTCAGTTTCTAATGCTTCAGTGGTATAATCAATTCTCCTTAAATCTCCTAAAAATAACATGAATTTGCTATTTGACGATCCTTGCCAGCCATTCAGTACTTTAACCACATTTGTTTCTTTGATATTTCAATGACTCACCAACTCCTTAATGTAGAAACTCTGTCCATTGACAAATATAATTTCCCCATACACTCAATATTACTCTTTGATTCAACTGCACTTTCTTTTCTTCTTAGCTCTTGATACTGCATGATTTGCAGCCCTGTAGCATCACCAAGAAAATATCAGTGATTAAAAAGATAGGCTTCAGTGGAAGGGAGAAACTTGGGATAATGGAAGCTAATACCTACTGAATATCCCCAATGTGGTAGTTGATACCCTACTCTTCTTCTTCCATCTTATTTGTTAAGAAAAAAATTTGGCCTTAGTTGCAAGTGATAAGTTACAAAGATGCTGAATCAGAAGAGGAAGTGGTGAAGATAGCATGCAACCCTTCCATACAATATATTGGTGGAACTTTTCTTCCCAGGATAATGTAATGTGGAAATAGTCGGCTGTTGGTTTTATTTGTGAAATGGATGGATGGAGTTGTTTTTGCCAAAGTACATTTTCTTCCCCTTGGAAAGCATTTTCCTGCTTCTGTAGTCTGGGCCACAGTATTTGAGTGTTTTCTACCCAAATCCCTGCAGTGTTGCCTCTTTTGATTTCAGATATGCTTAGTTTCTAGCAAGAAAGGCTGGACACAAGATCAGTGCCACCTCCAGTCTCAGGCTTTCATTATACTTCCTGACATATTCAGGGAATTGGACCTAATAATGTGAAGATGACTTAGAAGGGTCAGTGCCTGCCCTCACATTGCAATTAATATCATCTCCTGAAATTCAGGACCCACTTGAACAAGGGCTCAAATAAGCAAGTATTTTCTTTAGGAGTTTATATCGGGTCAGGTTATCTGGAATCTTTTGTCCAGAATTTACTGGTCTGATATGCCACATGCACCAACATATACCCAACTCCTATCGCTGCAGAAGGACAGCCAAGACTAACAAGAGTAGGCACTGTGCAGGGCACGGGACATGTGAATAGCTCCATTCTTTGCTGGGCAACACTGGCCCCATTGTTCAATTCGATGAATAGAGCTGTGTGGAAAAAAAATTCACACACGAAGGAAAAGCAGCAAAATTTGCCTCTTTGTGATGGTTTCAAGTCAGGGTGAAAAAGTCGTTCTTCACCTGGTGCTATTTTGCATATTCTTTGGTAAACAAAAAACAGTTTCTGGCAGGGGAAAATCTCTTTCTCTTTACAAAATTGGAAGTTACAGGTCATGCTGTAGGGAAAAGTCAACACAAGTTTAGAGTTCCATTCAGTTCCATGTTAGGGCAACATGATTTTTTTAATAAATCTCAAACGAAACCATCGTCGTTTGATGGGACCAAATGATATAACTATGGCTCTGCTGATGCTTTGGTTGGAAAGCTCAAGTTTTGCCTCATTTCCTCAGACAGAAGTGAAAGAAGTAGAAAAGGCAGAGGTGAGGTAACCCCACAGTCATCATATGTTAAAGAATGTTTAGCCTTCCACCTCACATAAGCTTGGTGGGCACCATCTTGGCAGAACTAGTTCTGACAGTAGCTGAGGGAGCGAATTGGATCCACTCTATTTCTGTGGTTGGTTCAGTTCTCCCAAAGTATATCCAGGCCCTCTTTTTGTGCTGTATGAACTGTAGCCCAAACCAATTCAGTGCTGCATGACCTGCTATGCAGGAGGATGCCAAAATCTAAATTAAGACAGTCCCTGACCTCAGGGAGATGTTGTACAATGTGCCCTGCACGATGGCTACCCTTGTTAGTTTGGGCTATCCTGCAGGGAAGAAAGTTGGGTATATGTTGGTACATGTAGCATGGCAGCCCAATAAATTCTTGACAAAAGATTCCAGACAACCTGACCCGAAAAGAACTCCTAAACGTCTCTAGACATCTTCTAAATATCTTCTATAATATCTAAGTACAATGTCTTCTAAATAAACTCCAGTAAACAACCAAGATGGCAATTTTTAATTCATATATACAAAGTGAATGATTTATTCTCTACAAATGATTAGAGAAGTTTTCCCTACAAATGCAAGTAGGCTCAAAGCTAACAGTTTCTACATAGATCTGAATCGTACCCTCTTTTTAACTTCAGAACAGATGTCACGATCGTCCATAGTAACATATATCTAGATAGACACATTTAAATGTCAAACTAAGGCTGCTTACTTTGGATCCAAAGAAACTTTTCCTAATATTACTGAATAAATTTTTATTCACTCAATTTTTGCTCTGAAAAAGCTTTTTTAGAATTCTCTTTCCTTAACATTGTTCTCAGTTCTAGCATATTATACTTTTGTGGTATTAAATATTTTCTGCTAAATCTCTTCAACTTAGAGAGAAGTGCACAGTGGTTAGAGTGCCAGCCTTGAGGTCAGGAAGATTTGGGTTCAAATCCTACTTAGTGACACATATTAGCCATGAGACCAAAGAGCAAGTCACTTAAACCCCCTGCCTCCTCACCTCCCAGAAGCTAAAATTATGAGATACCAGTGAGTTTGCTAGTCTGCATTACTGGAAAGTGTTTCCAAGCGAAGAGTAACCCACCATTTCCCCAATTGCCTAGTTTCATGTTGAATGCTGAAAAAAATACATCTTTCCCGATTATTCCCCATTTATTTTAATTCCATTTTGTTTTTCTGTAAAGAGTCTATGATAGCAAATTTATTAAGTCTTTTATAGGTCTTCACTGATTCCCTGTAGCATTCTATTCCCCTTTTACCCACCAATCTATTTGTATTTCACTACTACCCAGAGCTATCATAATGTGATGAGTAGAGAGAGGACTTGAAGCCAGGAAGACATGGGTTCAAATTTTGCCTCAGACACACATGGGCTCTATGACTCTAGACAAGATTCTTGACCCCTCAATACTCACAGACAGCTCTGTAATATTATAACTTCATTGATGGAAGAAAAAATTCATCACCTGGAAAACCCCTATGCCAGTGAAATGGCCTATCCAGTCCTTACCTTTTAGTTTGTATATATTGCATATTTAGTTATGTACATGTTGTTTCTCTCTCAGTACAAAGTAAGGTCTCTGTAGACAGAGACCATTTCATTTCTGTATTTTTCCAGTCGATACCTAGCATGGTGTCTAATACCTAGTAGGCTCAACTAAATATTTCAGCATGATGACTAACGCATAGTAGGTGCCTAGTAAGTTCTTTTCAACCAAAAAACCAAATATTTTTATTATGAGAGTCATATCTACATTATACTTATTTGGAGAGTGTGGTTAATACACATCCCCAACCTACCAGTTAGGAAAATCAAAAATGTTGTCAGTTGAAAAAAGGGGATAAATTTTTTTTAAAAAAGAAAAGAAAAACCAGAACATTATTTTGGACATCCTGTATAGGAGGCCATTGGCTGGCTGACCACATTTTTCACTCCTTTAAGCTTTTCCATCAGTTGAGCAGCTTTAGCTCAGTGTTTTGAGAGCAATGTTTTGCTTCTGATCCTTGCATAATTCAGAAAGAGTAAAGTGGATTTTTTCCTTCAACTTTCTAAGACATTCACCTTTGATAGAAAGTTTGGAAAACATTATCCCCAGAGGAGTGGTTTTAAGAAAGTTATTAGCAGCCCCTCGGCAAGGAAGCTTCCCCTCCCTCAGACCATTTATTCCTCTGAATGCTATTTAATACATACAACTACTTTCCTAGCATTTAACCTAACAATGCCTTTTAAAGATTAAATATTACCCTCTTTTCCCTCAAATGATATTTGCATAAGCCATAATTAAGTTTTAGGAGTCTTATAAAAAAACCTTTTGAGAGAAATAAAGCAGTGAGGCAAACACTGTAAATTGGAGCAGCTAATCACAAAAAAATGATAATAGCTTCCAAACTGTAAAGTCAAAATTCACTTATATTTCCTGAATATTATGACTGTTGATATTTTAAGATCTATTTGTACTGAGATTTTTTTACCTTCTAATTTGCTCTTTTATTCAAAATGATCTTGAACAACTAAAATCTCGTAACCCAATATCATCATCAAACGACTGCATTTTTAATAGAAGCCAGCAGCTTCCCTTTAAATACCTCCTTTTAAAGAAATAATATTTTCAAAAAAACCTTCAGGAGTACAAAAGCATTCATTTGGAGGTACCCATTTTTAATTGTTTAGGAACGCACAAGCTTTCATTAACCAGTAATTTAAAAAGGGGGTTCTCCAATAAATAAGCCACATCCAGGAAAGTGGTAAATTCAACTGGCTCAACTAAAGCTATAAAAAAAACGGACTATATTTGATACAAAAGATGTCATCTTCAATGTTATAACCACTTAACATTTTACTTTTTTAAAGTGATTAGCAACTTCAAAAGAACTATCTCTGACTTTTAAATTTCTTTAGAAAATGAACATTTCTAATTCCAGCCAAACTGAACATGGAACACGCAGAATTTCCTGTTGTTCTCCTCCCAGAAAGTTGGTGTGCTGATGGCAGCAAGCTTGCCGAATCTCAGTCACATCACCTCAAAATGGGCTAAAACTATTTGTCACAAGAGGTTTGCAGAAATGCAGCCAGCGGTACATACATACATACACACATACACATAGATACAAATTAAGTCTGTGATCAGAATAAATGAAATTCACATTCATGGAGAAGAAAAAACAGGAGGAAAATCTGAACCATGCTAGCTGCCCTGATGTTCTCATTAGTGTTCAAAGTCTTCTCTCAGAACTCTGGACAAAAACTCCATTAGCAGTTTCGGTCTGAAGGTGACAGTTATTTTCAATTTCCCATATACCCTGATGATGAAATTGTATGAACTTTAAATTAAACTTCCACAAGCCTGCAGACAGAAGAAGTCTTGGGGCTGCCTACTCTGAACTGGAATTATTTTTTAAAAGCCATTGTGAAGATGTTACAATTTTATCACTTTAACAAATGTTTGTTTTTCATTCAGAGTTGACAATGGAATTAATAAACTATTTTACCATCTTAAGATGTATGAAAAATGTTTCTCCCCCACTTATCTCATTTGGAGAATTTGCAATTTGCATGATGGGAAGACAGGGGCATTCTCATCATGGTCTTTCAAACACCTCCATTCTAATTTTCCCCGCAATAGTAAGTGCGCTCAAACAACAATGGTCCATTGATCCTGTTTGTCTCCTACCTGCCCTAGAGCAACTGGGCAATTGTTAACTGTGGAAGCCACAAAACAGATAACACAATCGGCCATTAGTGCATGAGCGGAGCCTATAATGGTTTCAATAATAATTAATATGCAGGCTAGCTAGTCATGTCACACACCATTTCAAACTAGAATTGCATCTGTCAGTCCAAATCCTGACTCTGTTCGAGGCATCCAGCACTGAATCTAGTTAGACAGCTAACTGAATTAAAACAAAAATCTACAGATGCATGATAAATGCACAGGATGCTATGTCACACATGAATGACTCCTGTGCAGGCCAAATGACAGATGTATTTCCTCGACTCCAGGCCAGGCTCCAGCACAAACCACTCTTCATTTATCAATAATTGGGCCTTAATTTCATTTGGCAGTGGTGGAGCAGCATGCTCAGCTTCCTCTCCAATAGACTAACACTAATTAGACTTTTTTGGGGGGCATCAATCTTTTGATTTTATCCTCTAATAATCAGCCATAAGCAAAGCTATAGCTTGTCCTTTGGAAGGGACAGGTTTGCTTTACCCATAGCTCATTATTAGTGATGATGCCTTGCTTGCAAAGGGAACTCTTGGATTATTTATGTTCTATTTTGATAAAGCTGAGATACACATATGAGAGAGAGAGAGAGAGAGAGAGAGAGAGAGAGAGAGAGAGAGAGAGAGAGAGAAACAGAGAGAGGAGAGAAACAGAGAGAGAGAGTGAGAGAGAGAATTAAACAGAGACAGAGAAGTGAAGAAGGCGAAGGAAAGGGGTGAATAAAACATTTATGTTTCTCTTTTAATATAACAATAACTCATCTTTAGATAAACACTTTCAAATTTACAAAGTCCCTTTCTTACAAAAACCCAGTGAGTTAGAAGGCACAGTATTAACCCCAGTTCTGAGACTCCAAATGAAAGGACTTGGCCATCATCACACAGCTAGTAAGTTGTAAAGTTAGTCCTTAACCCCAAGTCTCTGGGCTCTTCCCAGTATACCATGCTGCTGCTACCTATGAACTTTTTTCTTAAGTCACTTGCCAACTCCTTACTGCATGCTTACAAGTGGATAGATATAGATATATAGATATACATAAATATATGTATATTTTAAAAACAAAAGATGCTGTGATGACTGTGTGTATTTGTGCATACTCGTGTCCTTGTGTGACTTCGTACATATTTTTCAAGAAACTTTTCGTGCTTCCCACAGGCAGAGGAGAACATGGTAATGTTTCGTGACATTCTTACAATTAGGAGAAAATATATTAAGAGAACCACTCTTAACTCTAGATCAGTGATTCCCAAAGTGGGAGCCACCGCCCCCTGGTGGGTGTTGCAGCGATCCAGGGAGGTGGTGATCGCCACACTTTTTTTGTTTTGCATTCTATTCTGAGTTCAATAAATAGTTTCATAATTTCCAGGGGGCGCTAAGTAATATTTTTTTCTGGAAAGGGGGTGGAAGGCCAATAAAGTTTGGGAACCACTGGTCTAGATGAATCAGACTGTAGAGATGATAGTTAGTGTCTAGTGATCATGGTCATTTTCAGTTTGATGGCTAGCATGTTAGTTTTGGGATTTGAGGTGAGGTTTATTTACTATTGAGTGACATGCCAGATTATCATTTATTTTATTAAAGTTTTTTATTTTTAATATTTTCCCTTAGTTATGTATTTCATGTTCTTTCTCTCTCCTCCAAGTCCCCCTAACCCCCCTTAACTGATGCACAATTCCACTGGGTTTTACATGTATCATTGCAGATTATCATTTAAACAGTATTATTTGCCACTACTTTTTGGATGTGATATAAGGTACATTTTTACAAGAAGACAGACATCATTACCATGGTATGCTATAGATAGGTATATGAGCAAGCTCCATCAGCATCTTTTTTTTCCCCCTCTTCATAACAGATATTTAGAAGAATGTATATTCTCCAAGTTGCCCTCTTCATCTACATACAGGGATTAAAATTCCCACTCTCACACCTGCATTTCCCAAGCATTCATTTTTTCCCTCTTTAAGCAAGAAGCAGATCTGCATGGCAGACTGAGTTTTGTCCCCAGGATGCGTCTTTTCCCCCGTGGTGCTGATCCAAGCATAGAATGTTGATTTGTCTCCATTTAGAACTCATTGCTGGATTCTCATTTGTGCTTAGAGTTGGATGAGCATTTCAAGTTCTCTCAAGTTCCCTTTTTTTTTTCTCCCACAATGAGTGACAAATGGGTGTCCTGCCTTCCATTTGCCTCCCACTTCCTAGCTTTATGTCCGCGTTGAGCCCTATTGATTTGCTCTGGGGATCAATGCTATCCCCTGCCACTCACTATCCCTTCCGCAGCTCATCTATCACTCTTTATTGGCATAGAGTAAAACGGAGCTGTTGTCCTGAGGACTGATTGCTATGCCCACATGATCTGCTGAAGTTGGCGGCCTGATCCAATATACAGCATAATTGAAGAGGATGAGGAACAGAATCCATCCCTGTTTCACCCCAGTAACTATGCCAAATTCAACAGAGAGCTCTCCATATGGTCTAACACAAGTGAGGTAATGTGTATATCATGCCATAATAAATGAAGTCTCATAGGTTTCGATGGCTCATAGTTGTTATCAGGGAGCTCTCCTAGCAACTCACAGGAAACCAAGCAGCATGCCACAAATGGGAAAACCATAAACAATATTGCAACACATCCACTGAGGTTGGGGTAAAATGCTGGGTTTGCATTATCTGTACTAAACACTGACAGATATTTGGGCATGTCTGCCATTTTGCAGGCAGACTCCCCTGTGGAGAGCAGAAGTACTATCAGATTGGCGGCCTACTTTGGAGAAAGAAGGCTGGTGAGGTGAGGTACGGGGAGAGGGAGGGCAAAGCATTCACATACTCCAGTCTAACTATTTAGTCAAACTATAATGATAACAAAAATTATCATTCTAAGCTGAGGTGTTAGCGATGGTGGGGAATATAGTAGATGCTTCTTCTCTTTGCTTAAATTTCTAATTTGAAAGGGAAAAATGAAGTATTGAAAAATGTTTTTTAATAATGCATCTCCTGGGGAGCAAAAAGATATGCTAGGCAGCAACACAATGATCCAAGACAATTCTGAAGGACTTATGAGAAAGAACGCTATCCAAATCCAGAGAAAGAACTGTGGGAGCAGAAAGGCAGAAGAAAAACAACTGCTTGATCACATGGGTTGATGGGATATGATTGGGGATGTAGACTCTAAACGATTACCCTAGTGCAAAAATATTAATAATATGGAAATAGGTCTAGATCAATGACACATGAAAAACCCAGTGAAATTGCACATTGGCTATGGGAGGGGGTTGAGAGGAGGGGAGGGAAAGAACAGGAATCATGTAACTATGGAAGAATATTCTAAATCAATTAATTAAATAAATAAACAAAAAAGAAATGAAAATTAAAAAAAAGATATGCTAAAACGAAGGGAACCCTTCTTTTTCTCCTCCTCCTCCTTTTTCTGGACCTAGCTAGCCAAGAATCCATCTGTTTTATCTGACTATTCATAATAGCTTAGACCAGTGATGGACAAACTTTTTAAAGAGGGGGCCAAAAGAAAGGAAATGTTCATCTGTCAGTCTGTTTCTAAGGCAACTCTTTCGAAGTTTCATTGTATTGTATCCTACTCATTGTATTCCTCAGATTAGGAATGATGTCTCGCAACCAGATAGAACATTTCACAGGGCTGCATCTGGCCTGGGGCCATAGTTTGCCCATCACTGGCTTAGATGATAATGGAGTCACCAACTTTCTTCAGTAAAATAGATAAAAGGTCATTAGGCATTACCATTTGCCCATCTCTAATAATAATAGTGTCTGCCATTTATATAGTCCTTTAAGGTTTGCAAAGTTCTTTACAAAAATCTCATGATTCTCAGAATAATCTGGAGAGGCAGGTATTATTTTCCCCTCATTTTACAAATGAGGAACCTGAGGCAGACAGATTGATTAACTCACCCAAGGTCAGAAAGTTATTCTGAGATCAGATGTGAACAGTTCTTCCTGACTGCAAGTCTAACACTATGCTCTTGGCTACCTAGTTGTAACTCTGCCTTGCCAATTGCCAGTACCTGTATCTGATTTTATGATATAACTTAAGGAACTGTGGGCTTCATCAACTGCCCTACCACTTTGTCTTGTGACTATAATTTCTTTTATGTTGTCTTCCCACCTAGAATGTAAGCTCCTTGAGATGGAGGGTGGTGCTCTAGCTTTTTTTTCTATTTGTATTCCCAGCACTTAGCAAAGTGCTTGGACCAGAGTAAGGGCTTAATAAATAGCTATTCATTCATTCAATAATGAAATATTTAATTTTATAATGACTACTCATGTGACTTCAGGAAAATCACTTAATCACTCTGTCTCAATCTTCCCTTCTATAAAATGTGGGCATTGAACTTATGTAAATATCAGCTGTAATAATAATACCAGTTATTATTTCTCTAGCAAAAGCATTGGCAACTTATGGAATTTTGGTCAAAGAGGGATTGCGAAATAATTTTCATTGCCTTACATGCAATTTGCAGCCATAACTGACACACCTCCTTCTTCTTGTATAAGCAACCACTGGCTCTCCTGGGAAAAATTGGCAGGTAAAATCTCCACAGTGTTTCGTCCACTCCAACTTCAGCCGTGGTAGGTTAAGTTAGGATGCCCTTACCACCCCAAAAGCACACAGAAATCCATGAAATCAGTGTGTGATTACTATTTTCCCTCTCTAACTATGCTAGAGTGAGGAACTTGACATACTTGAGTCCTAAAAGTTCATAAATTTAGAGCCTGATTATCATTTTGCAGATAAGGAAATTAAAGCTTAGAGGAATTAAACCTCATAAACATGAAATGAGCTATTTGAACCTAGGTCCCCTGACTCCAGAGCCAACTACTTTGATCTATAATTAAAGTTAGCTATTTCTTACTCAATTTTCAACACGCATACATGTCTATAGTGTGGTAGAAGTTCACGTAAATAAATGCTGGTAATATAAGCATATTGGGCAACAAGGTCGTGCAGTGGATAGAGCACTTGGGCTTGGAATCAGAAAGACTCATCTTTATGAGCTCAAATCTTTCCTCAGACAAACTTAATAACTGCATGACCCTGGGCAAGTCACTTAACTTTGTTTGCTCAGTTTCCTTGTCTGTAAGAAGGAAATGGCAAACCACTCCAGTATCTTTGCTGAGAAAACTCAAAAGTCAGGCACAATGCAATGACTGAACAACAATAATACAAAATTTAGCTAGAGGAAAAAAATCTCCATTCATACTTTTAAGAAAACTAGAATGATCAACACCCTAACTGATGTTAGAATGATATTCCCTAATTAGAACATTCTCTGGTCATAGAAAAACTAAGAAGATCAAATTAGACAGAATCTTGGCAATAGTGAAGAAAATGACAGAAGTAAAAACCAGAAGAGAGAAAGAAAGAAGCATTTATCAAATGCCTAATATGTATTAGGTGATCATTCTAAGCACTTTTTACCAATATTATCCAATTCGATCCTCACAACAACCCTGTTAGGTAGGTGCTATAATATCCTTATTGCTGAATTAAGGAAACTGAGGCAGACAGCATTTGAGTAATATCCAAGATCACACAACTAGAATATATTTGATGCTGGATTTGAACTCAAGTCTTCCTGACTCCATGCTCAGCATTTTATCATTGATGCCACTAGCTAGCGAATTCACTGAGGAAATCAGGGCAGAAGATACAGACAAAAATTCATCTTCCTTATTATGCCTAGTAATGCACAAAGCACATTTCCTCCCAAGAATGCAAAAAGAAGTGGGCAGCTGGGTGGCTCAGTGGATTGAGAACAAGTCCTCGAGACAGGAGGTCCTGGGTTCAAATCTGACCCCAGACACTTCCTAGCTGTGCGATCCTGGGCAAGTCACTTGACCCCCAATTCCTACCCTTACCACTCTTCTGCCTTGGAGCCAATACGCAGTATTGACTCCAAGATGGAAGGTAAGGGTTTAAAAAAAAAGAATGCAAAAAGAAGTACAAAATCCATTGTATTGGGAGCTTTCAAATGGAATTTGAAAACCTCCTAGTTTTCTCTTTGGAAGTAGAGTCTTCTTCTTGATAGCCTTACAAATCTTTAAACATATAGATTATAAGAAGGACCAGTGAAGATCCATGTTACTGAGATTGTTTTATCATCATAGTGACAGGTCTTGTTTTTGCACAACAATAAATCCAGTAAAGTTGCTCTTCTGTGACCACTACCTAAAATTTTAATTCTCTTCTCTCCTTTTGAGGTATCACTTGTTCTCAGAAATCTAGAACCTACACTGACTTCCTAAGCCACTACATAGACTTTTATTCCTTGGGTTCTAGACAGTGCTTTCCATCCACTTAACTATCCAAACTTGTACTCAGCTGATTATGCTAATAAAATTCTGACAGACCAATTCAGACCATTTTCTAATATTGGAATTATAACTAGGAATGCAAAGTAATAACTGGTATCATTTTATTTTATTTCTTTACTTGTTTATTTATCATTTTCATCCATCTAATTAATTAATTGATTAGATTTTTGTTTTTGTTTATTTTTTATTTTTTAGAATATTTTCCTGTGGTCACATGATTTTTGTTCTTTCCCTCCCCCCCCCAGCCCTCCCTCCCTCCCCATAGCCAACACACAATTCCACTGGGTTTCACATGTATCATTGATCAAGACTTATTTCCATATTTTTGATAGTTGCCCTGGGGTGCTCGTTTAGAGTCTACATCCCCAATCATATCCCCATTGACCCATGTGTTCAAGCAGTTGTTTTTCCTCTGCGTTTCTACTCAACTGGTATCATTTTAAATACTAGGGATAGCTTGGTGATGGGGATATTCCTGGGCAGGGACACTTCCTGGTCCCTTCAGATCCCATCTTTCAGGCAATTGCCTGATGCACATAGAGGAGAAGTCTATGCTTCAGTCTAGTGCTTTGAGTAGTGCCAGGAGGAGACTAAAGGATCTGAGGACTTGGCATAAAAAATGGCGCTTAAGCCTGGATTTTACGTAGTATTAGAGATAGGCACCGATGAGATAAAAGGCAAGTGCTCAGGGGGTATTTTTTTGCATTGGAAAAGAGAAAGCAAGGGAATAAAGTAAGACATTATCATGGCAAAGCAGGACAGTTCCCAAGAAGTCTGCTTGGCCTGATGATGTCCTTCCTATTGTAGCCATATTTGCATTCTCTTGTTTCTTTTATGTCCTTTAGCAAGTTTCATGCATTAGGCTGTGTGACAAACTGAGATCATAGTCCCACATAAAAAGGAAAATGATTCAATCACCAGGTCAGTGACAGCCTCCTTAAATAACTATAGTATAAAGCCCTGTTTTAGGGAAGCTAGTTGGCACAGTGGATAGAGCAACAGGTCTGGAGTTAGAAGACTCATCTTCATGAGTTCAAATCCAACCTCAGTTACTTATTAGCTATGACACTCCAAAAAAGTCACTTACCTTAGTTCCTCATTTATAAAAGGAACTGGAAAAGGAAATGGCAAACCACACTGCCGTATCTTTGCCAAGAAAATCCCAAGTGGGATTATGAAGAGTCAGATACAACTGAAAATGGCTGAACAACAACAAAGACTAGTTTAGCCCCAAAGCCTGAAATTTCCCTGCTTTTATATGTTGCCTACAAGCAATCTCAGAATGTGAGAGGAGCTTCTATTTTCATTAGGGTTATTGAAAGCAAACGCTGCCTTCCTGTTCCCAGAGCTCATCTGTCTTACGTTCTTGATGTGAGAAATATATATTGCAAATTCTAAATTGTTATACAAGCTTAGTATTTCAAGTAATATAACCGAAACTAACCTGATGCTGGGAACAATGAGAATTGATGGCATCAAATAAGGATATCCTTCTTACATACTTTCTAGTGACATTTAGTTATTAGTAACCTTTATTCCCCAATATTTATGAAACCAGAAAACTTGGATGTGCACTGGATTTCTTGATGCTTAGGTGCTCCCCAAATCACATAATGTATCTTGTTTTATTGGCTAACCAACAAAAGACTAAACTTAAAAGTAAAAGAAAATGATTCAATCGAAAACAAAGCTTGTCATGAAGAATCTACATTATTTTATGTATTCATGTTTTTTTATTATTTAAAAATGCCTTTCCAAGATTTTAAAAAATTTGTAATATTTTGTGTACTTCCACTTAAAAAAATGAATGAGTTTTAGTGCCATGGGCCCTTATTGGTTCCTTTTAACCCATAAGTCAATTTTATTTTTGACATATAATAATAATATAATAATAATAATCCAATAATAATTTTCTCAGGTTGAAAAAATGGGGAAAAATCAGCTTGTTATAACAAAATATGTAACTATTAAAAAGGAGTTGCATTTTTAAAAAATAAATTACTGTAAAATATTATATTAGATTAATTTGCTTGGACACTTTTCAGGAAATACTTATTTTCTTTCATATAGATCTATTATTCTTATAAACTTATGGAGTAATTATAACTCATGCTAATGCCTTGGGATCTTGGGATGTTTGTGACAAAATTCCCCTTATCTTTTTTGTTCTATTAGAGGGCTACCAACACAAGTAGTTGATGTCTTTTACAAATGATGAATAGCGCATTGGTAAATATAGAGGAAGGAGACAGAATAAACTGCAATGGATCTGTTAGCATTTAATTGCTTTCTTCATTCTTCTCCTAGAGTATGTCTTGTCTGAGTTTGGGATAGATAACTGACCATCTTCTCTGATTCAGAATTATTTGGATATGGCGAATGAAGAGATCTCATGTAGCAACTTGTTTGTACCCCTACTAGGGGTTATTATATGTTATTAAATACTGTTTTACATTGTAGTTATTATGCATATGTCATATTCTACATAGCAAAATCATATTATTTCCCATAGCATTTAACATTGTGTTCTGCACAATAGTTAATATATTTATTGGTGGTTAAAAATATTTATTGAATGAAGTGAGTAGTATTTAAGTGTGAGTTTTTATTTCTACTGATTTCAGTAATTGTTACCTTAATGATGAATGAACATTTCCAGCTAAAAAAGTTGAATGCTTGTTCATAAGCCATGACAGAACAATAGGAAAATGAGGGCAATCATCCTACAACTTGCTGACCTCCACTCATCTAGACTATTTTTTCTGTTTCTATTTGTGAACTTAACCCTATATTTCTCAATGTCATATTGTTAGCTCTTTAGTAGCATTTCCCCCCCTGGTCAGTTCTAATGATGATTATGAGCAATTTGATGATTTGATCTTATTATAATTTTTCTATGAAGCTAAAATACGACTGGGGCCAGTTATAATTTCATCATAAGTCATCATTCTAAAGTAAATCACATACAAGGAAAGAGGTAGGCAGTGTGGTGCAGTAGAAAAATACTGAATTTAGAATTGTAGATCCTGAGATTGAAACTCAGAGCTGCAATGTTCTACCTTTGTAATCTTGGATAGATCCTGTAATCTCTGCTGGTCTTAGTTTCTTCATCAAATAAAATGAGGATATTGGGCCAGGTGATCTTTACGTTTCTTTCTAGTTCTGGATCTATGATCAGGAAAATAATTACTATAAGAGGTGGCATCTAAGCTTAGTCATGAAACTCAGAATTCTAAAAGATAGATGCAAGGAAGAAGTCCACTTGGGGCATACTGGACAGCTTATACAAAAGCAAGTGGGATGCCAACTTTAACCAATAATAAACACATTAATTTGACTGTAACATAAAATACACAAAGAGGAACAATGTGAAAAAAAATGATGGAAATAGAGACTGCAGTCAGGTTGGAAATGCCTTTAAATACCAAGATGAGACTTGAGAGTGACTTTGAAAATGCCTCCCTTAATCCTCTCAACAGCTAGCTGTGGCTACAACTCATGCTTAGGTTTTGAGCTTTCGTTTGCTGTTGGCATCCATGTACTCTCAAGTACTACTCAGAAAAGGACTGCAAAGTTAGAGTTGTGTCTCTTAATTTTACAAGTAATGCTTCATTTAATAATAAGAAATGTGATGTTCATTGGTTGAAAGAGAGCCTGTCATTTTGATGCTGATGAGTAAGGAAGAATTCAAGATAATGAGGATTGTCCCTTAGATAGAGTTAAAAGCAGACCATTCACACAAGCAAAAGATTATGTGTGATTACCACCACTTATAGGACAGTCAAGAAGCTTATTGTATGGAACCTGATATCAGATCATGTGCATACCCTATTGGATTCATGACTTTTCCTACACTTATGGACTTCTTGTTCAAGAAATTCTGGCAGAGCTTACAGGTGAAGAGGAACAAAGTAAAATGAGGATCAAAGCATATGTGCATCAAGATCTCCTGTCTTGGAAATGGCACTGCAAGAATTTAGGTGCTTCTGGGAATGGGGGTTGTCTGGACCTAAGTACAAGGAAAAGGATGGGGTTAGCTTGACTTTATGCAGAGATGGCGACACTATTGGGGCCAGAGACTTGACATTTATAACATGCCCCCACTTTGTGAAAACTATTATTGATTATTTGTAAGAATAATCAGTATAGAATGGGATCTCTGGAAAGAATGACAGCCTACTCTGATAACTACCGAAGAGGCTTTATTTTAGGGATAAGTATAGATAGTATAGATGTTCTGTGTATCTGTGAGACAACAACCCTTGCAGCTCTACACTGAGATCTAGAATGGGTCCCATCCTGATGGAAATAGAGACATATCACTAGCGAGTGACCCAAGTGCCAATTACCATCCTTTGGAAGAAACTCAGGAAGTAAGGGCTAAGTAGGACACTATCTTCTTCTCATAGGTAGAATTGTGGACCTTGTCACTATTGAAGAATGAAAGGAAACTAATATTGAAATAAGGAAGAAGAGACTGCTGGTCAGTTTGCTACAAATGATTCAGACCTACCTCTGGAAAAACTGAGCTATCACATCTATGCCAGACAGAACCTTTTGAAGTTCAGAATGCAAATCAGTGGATTAAGTAAAACTTCCTCTGCTAAAATCAGAGTGTGTATGTATCAAAGCTTAATAAAAGGCTTTTCAAGGTATATTCTCTTGTCACCTTTAAGGAATTAAATACTTAAGGAGAGGATGAAACATAAAACAAAAACTTCATAAACTGTCATCAAAGGATTCCAAAAAGGTTAAATTAAATTCAAGGGATAATAGTTATATTAGTTATATACACATGCAATATTTATGCATTCTGTTCATAAAGGATCCTAATCAGAATAAGAAGCCAAGCATCAAGTGTTTACAATTAATCCTAGAATGTTTCTGCTGAGGGAAGTGATATGTTCACATAAGGGTTTAGGGAAGGCCAATATAAGGTAAGGGGAGACAAAAGATAAGCCTTCTAATAGGATAAAAAAGATGTCAGATTCCATCATCTTCCTGCCTCATCCAAAGTTGTATTTCCAAATACCTTTCTGTCACTCAGGAAAAAAAATGGATCAACTATAAGGGCCTGTACAGTTTATATACAATGTTTTGCTATGTCCAAATGAAAATTTTAACGTAATAACCAAAAGTCTTAGTCCTAAGCCCAAATACCTCACAACAAGTATTACATGTGAGAAAATAGCCTTTTTAAAAGGATATCTTTAGAAATGGGAAAATGGGTTTGATCTTATCCTGGCCTATTCAAACCTGATGGTTTTTATTCTCAAGTGGGAGACTTTCAAGTTCTACATTGGAGTTGTTAACTTTTTAAAAAGAGGACTTTAAAAGAGGCTCCTACAGTTTGTCTGACATCAATGAGCTTTTTTAAAACAGCATTTTGAAGGACTCAGTAAATGAATCAAACCCATACGGAATAAATCTCCTTCAACATACACATGGGTTTTAACAAGTGGTTGGCAAATGGACTTTGCCAAATTGGAAATGTTTGTAAAAAGAGTTCAAGATGTTGGTCAGTCTGTCCCTAGTGGGGACAGACTTCTCAGTGCTCTCTGCTCAGTTTCATTTCCTTGAAAAAACATACTTGCAATTAAGCAAGTTTTCAATAATGTTTTAGGGCCTCACCACAAAACAAGCCAGGCCCCCTATAACACAGGCTATTATTTCTCTGCCACTTTAGGTCCAGGCAATGAGAAAAATATACAAGTTCCCCAACTGTGATTGCAGCAAAGATGGCCATGGAATACAATGATTCTGATCTTTGCATTTTCCAGCCTTGTTCTGGTCATTGCAAGCCAACAAACATTAACAGAACACCTGCCCTGTGCAAACCATTATTCTAGATGTTAAGATATAAAAAGAAAAAGACAGGAGCGATATTCTTAAGGGGTATAGTCTCTAGGTGAAGATATGTCAAGAGTTAAAAAAAACCTACAGAGAGCATAAGGAAAAATATACGAAGTATTGCAAAAGATACACAAAGAATGCATGAGATTAAAGAGACTGAGGGATGACATGAAACTGGATAGGTAAGGAATATAGCTGGGAAGCAATTTTAGAACCTCTCTAGTATAACTCACTTTTAACCAAGTTAAAAATGGAGATTCAGAAGAGTTTCAGTGATTTAACCAAGGTCATGCTGGTAGAGGCATAAGTGGATTTGAACTGAGATCTTATGAGTCCAAGCTCATTTCAGAGCCTTTTCTACTGATTCGCACTGTCTCTTTGGAAAAGCTTCCTTAGGAGGAGGGACCTGAAGTGAATCTTGAAGAAGTGTGTGCTTCAAAAGACTTACATTACTTGTAATCCAAAGTCCTTTTCTCAGGCTGGCTTCCTCTATCTTATGATCCTTCTGTCTGTGTTAAATTTTCTTTTTTACTTTAGCCATTTGGGTATGTGTCTCCTTTCCCCTTTAAGACTATAAATTCATTGAGGGCAGGGATTATATTTTGTTCATTTTTGTGTCACAAAGCTGGCACAGAGCCTTGACCATAATAGCGAGTAGTGTAAGTAATAAAATGTATATAAGTTGGTGCTACTTTTTGCAGTCTCTTACTGTTCAATGTTGAGGGTTTTTTTTGGCATTCTTTTGCCAAAGCTGTCAATTCTATTGTTGATACTGGGGTGTGTGTGTGTGTGTGTGTGTGTGTGTGTGTGTGTGTGAGAGAGAGAGAGAGAGAGACAGACAGACAGACAGACAGACAGACAGACAGAAGAGACAGAGAGAGAAAGAGAGAGAGGGAGAGGAGGGGAGAAGGAGAGAAAGGAGTTGCAGGAGAAGAAGAAAGGAAGGAAACAGAGAGGGTGGGGAGAGAAAGGAAAAGAGTCAGAGACAGAGAGAGAAAATGAGAAAGAGCAGGATCTCCCAACCCAGTGGCATAGCATCTTGTAGAGAAAACAGCAGGTTAACGAGTTGAGTAATACATTACACAACTGCCTTAGACAGACATGTAGCTGCTGCTATACATTTTCATCTTCAAAGCATATTTTGGAGTAAACTAAGAACCCCTCCTCTGATGACTGTGGCCTCAGTACCACTGCTTTTTCAGAAGAGCCCCAGTCTGTTTGCAGTATGTGAATATATACTTCAGTGGAAGCATTTCTTCTGCCTTCTCTGCTCAGGGGTGCCCCACTTGAGTTCCCCATGTGCTCCACATTCTCCCACCATCCTCTGATCTCTACTTGTGAGATTCTCATGCTATGTCTAGACAGTGGATTGAAATATGATTCAGTCTAATTGATTCTTTGAATTTCAAATTGTGTTTAATAGAAGCTTGTTTGAACTACTTGAGTAACTTTACAGGCAGAATTAGACCTTTGCTAGCCAACCTGAACAACTCAGTATTCTTCAAATATAGCTCATTGAGGCTGTCTCATTTCTATGTACCTGCTTACACAATTCCTTAATTAGGAATCCTTTACAAAGCCACTCAGCTAGCATCTATAAAGTGCTTAGTATGTGTCAAGAAGAGTACTGTACAGAGAAAGGAAAAAGCATGCATTTTGCTTTCAAGTTCACATTCCAAAAGGTGAGACAAAACACAAACAATCATGCATATGCAAGATACATGCACAATGTTTTATATGATCAATACATTCCGAGATCCTTCTAGTAGGTTGAAAATTGTGCTTGATAGTGAACTCCATTATTTAATAAATATTTCTTATCCTAACATATACAGGTACTTTTTGAATTTTCTTGGGTTTCTCAGAGCTATGAGCATCACTATTCTTGTACTTTTGGGTCATTATTAATAAATAAATAGCATTAATGAATCAAAGGGAAGCACTGCTCTGACACAAACACAACTTGTTACAGGCAAAAAATCCCAGTCAAGACTGATTCCAGAGCTAATGTTTGGCCCAAAACAATGCAATGATTCACCTGAAAGCTTCTCAGAGAGAGAATGAGCATGATTGCGTGAGCTGCTATAAGACTTTAGGCCATTTAGGAAAATGTTGTGAATTTAGCACGTAATTAAATTTTTTTATTTTACATTTTTCTGCCTTTATTTTTTTGATTGCCAATAACATATACTTCAATTCATGTGTGCTCATCTTGAGTAAAACAAGGTCCCATTGTAATTAGAAGTAAATCTTAGAGGGAAGATACTAGCAGTTGTGAAACTGGGAAAAGCAGAAAGTTAGATTTTAACTGAATCTTGAGTAAAGGCAGGGAATTAGTAGGTAGAAGGAATAAGGCAGAGCAGGTGGACAACAGGTAAAAGGTCGGTGTTAAGAGATAGAGCATTGTGTGTAGTACTATTTTGGTAAAAAATGAAGAATTATTTGAGAAAAGTCACTGGCCTGTTTGTACCTTTCATCTCAGAGTTACCTCTCTTGGGGCACATATTCTAAGGAAATCAGAAATGTATGGTGAATAGCAAGAAGGTCATTATCAAGATGGCATAGAGGAGGAAGGCAGGAATGAAAAAAATATTTATTAAGTGCCTACTATGTGTCAGGGACTATGCTAAACTAAAGATTATCTTATTTGATTTTGACAACAATGCTGAGAGACGTAAGGTTAAAATTAATATCCAAATACTTCAAGCATTATATTCTTATAATATTTATTAATTAATAACTTAAAGAAAAAAGAAAATGATAGCATTAGCAAAGAGAGAGTTGCCTGAACTGCCAAAAGTGGGAAGAGAACCCAAAGGAGCGCATGGGAAGAAAAGTTTTAGGGTGGGGTTACAGCAAACTTTTATGTATAATACATAAGGATGCTACATGGACAAAGGGAAAAAGGATTCTGGGAGATGAAGGCCAAGGGTTCAAGATTTCTAATTATACATACATAAATGCTATTATTAATCTTATTTTAGAGTCAAGTGAACTGAGACAAACAGAGATGAATCAACTTACCTAGAATCATATAGGTAATAAGTTTCTGATAATTAATTTGAACTCAGGTCTTTTCTACCCCAGGCTCATCACTATCTACTTCATCTACCTTCCTGCTTTAGGCATATAGAATATATATAGGGGATAAAAAAAGTGTAAGAAGACTAGAAAGGTCTCAGATACCAACTATTTAAATATGATTTATCCTTCAAAATCACTTCAAATATAATTGCCTCCATAAATCCTTCCCTTATCCTCCTTAGTTAGAAGTGATTCTTTCCTTCACAGAATGGCCTCTGTACTTCATTGGTAGCTTCCTTATTTACTTCACTCATTTTGTTTCATATTATACTTATCAGTCTTAACTCCCTTCCTAAGATCCCTAAGGTCTGTGACTCAGTCTTACTTCTCTTTGTGCATTGTATATAGTTGTGCTTTGTATATACTTGGCAATTAATGAATGCCCATTAACTTGAGTCAAAATAGTAGTGAAGGTGTCAAAAGCTTTTATTACATTTGATTTTCTAGGGAAATAAACAACAGAAAAACAACAAAAAAGAGAAAAATAGTATTACACCCATATAATCTCTATCATCTCTTGCTTTTAACTACCTTAACTTTTATTTGGTTTGGATAAGAGATATGACTTTGATATTAGAAACTTCCAGTTTGGAAACTACCTCATCAATAAAGATTAATACCTGCTTTCCAACTTAGTCTTAGAAATTATCTAGAAGAAGTTAAGTGACTTATTCAGGATAAAATAGTCAGTATGGATCAGAGGCAAGACTTGAATTGAGGTCTTCTTGATTCTAAGGTGAAAACTCCATCCAATATGTCATGCTGCCTTTGACATGTTTATTAATAGTAGTGTTATGCTTTCTTCCGTGGAAGTCTTCTTTTAATGTGTCATGATGGCATGAAGATAATCTGGGTTCTTAGTGATGAGGCAGGTAGAACACATTCTCTGGCAGATAATAATGCTGGAAAGGCTAGAGTAAGAGCCTACTGAGATTAAGTCCATAATCTAAGGATGAACAAGGAGGTTGACCACCAGGTGATATATTCTTTTCCACTCCCAACAACCTACAAAGATGGAGAGTGATTGCTACATGCTTAACCATAATTATAAAATCACAGGCCCTTAAAGTATGAAGGTAAGCATTTTGCTTCCCTTTGTACCCATATTCATCTGAATCTTTGGTTATAAAATGGTTTACATTTTGTATTATTATCATTACCTTTACTCAGACATCATTAAAATTTTACTACTTGATGAAAAGTCAATGAATTTTATTTCATGTCAAGTTTCCATGACTTCTAAAAGCTTGAAATTCTCTGGTCTATACAATATCAAATGAACGGGTTGTTTTCTTTACTGAATTAAAGTTGTTATTTGACCAAACTGACAGACTCAATCAGTTGTTTTGTTTTATGTTGCCTTGCAATAGTCCTAGGTTTTTATTCATTTAATTCATGTGATATCATGGAAATATGAATGAATGAACCATTCATTAATCAATGGACCTTATGGTTAGGTTTTTTTTTTCATAAGAGGGAAACCTAATAAACTTTCCCAGAGCAGTGAACTGAAATAAGAAAGGGGTGTGAAAAACATCTTCAATTCTCCCTCCATAAGGGAGTAACCTCAGGCACAGAGATACTGCTTTGTGTAGATATGGAATTTAGATCTCTTTGGTGTCCCTGGTTCTACTACCATCATCTCAGATTAAATTGACAATAGCTATCAGAAAATGGCTAGATACTCTCAACACTAGTCCCCTGGACCCAAAAGGGTGACTTTTTAAAAATCTAAAATATTGTTGTAGATTAGTCTATTATGGGACATCCTAATGGGATTAAAATTGCCAATTCACTCTATACTTGGACCAAACTGACTTAGAATAACAAAAACAAGGAAGGGCAGTTGTCACCTAAAAAACTGTCAGGAAATGTGAAAAAAGTGTTATTGTTTTAAACACAATAGCAGTTACTATCATCATCATTATCATTAGTACTAATGCAGCCTCTGATAATTTTATTTTTTAAATTTGTCAACTTTATTCATTAATACTTTTAATTTGAGCCTTGCACTGAATTCTAGAGATACTCTCCATCCAAAACCTTTCGTTTTCATGATGTGCCTGAGAGCACATACAACAAACTGTACCCATAGAATGCTCTATCTTCCTCCCCTTCTTTAACACTGGCAGGAAGGTGTATTTCTTTATCTCATTTCTTCATCCCTAGGACCAAAACTGTTCTTTATAGTAAACATAATATGTAGCTTTATTTGGGTTTTCTTTTACTCACATTATTATTTGTTGTTGTGCACTCATTTCAGTCTTGTGCAATTCTTCATGATTCCATTTGGGGTTTTCTTGGCAAAGAATACAGGAATGGTGTGTCATTTCTTTCTCCAGCTCATTTTACAAGTTAGGAACTTTGGCAAACTGGGTTAAGTGACTTGTTTGGAGTCACACAGCTAGTAAGTGTCTGAGTTAAGATCTGAACTCAGGTATCTGACTCCAGGCCTGACATTCTATCCCCTGTATCACCTAGCTGCCCCTACATTATTATAGTCATTGTCTATATGGTTCTCCTGAAAATACTTATTTCATTCTGCATCAGTTCATATAAGTCTTCTCATATTTACCAGATTTCTATCTATTTGAAGTTTCTTACATCTTCCATTTACCTATAATGTAGCCTTCGACCTGAGACTTAAGTATTTGGAGCCTCGATTTACTTATTTCTAAAATGAAGGAAGATTAAAGAATCAGTGAGGCTCTCTTTCTATTATTCTCAGTATTTATTGAGTACCTACTATATTTTTAGCCCTCTAATGGTTACTAAGAAGGGGACAGAAAAAAACTAAGAAGTGATTTCTGCCCTTAAGGAGTTTAAAATATGTTTAGTTGAGACAAGACTTTATAAAAAGGAAAGAGATAATAAGATGAAATTATATATGCCTAAGCATCAAATGAGGGATTTAGCATCAGGCTCAATAGGTTTTTGAATTATACAAGTCTTTCCAAAAGTCCCCAAGAGTTCACTGGATATAATTATAGAAGCAGAACACCCACAATGACAGAGATCAAAACATCTAAGAAAGCTATAAAATGTATATTAAAAAATGCTTATAAGGTACATAAAGTACATCCAAATCAAGAGCCCTGGCAAAAATATCCATAGTAAATATCTATCTATCCAGACTCTACTCAGATACTTCTAATGACAGGACAACTAGTTCAGTTTTCAGAGAGCCCTAATTAGGATTACAGTATCATATATTAGCTATAAGGGAGGTGAAAAGTCATCTAATCCAGTTCTTTCATTTTATGAGGGAAGAAGCTGAAACCCAAAGAGGTTAGCCTGCTTCACAGGGTTATTTTGAGGATTAAATGAAATAATATGTAAATTATTTTGCAAACCTTAAAATATTATATATTATAAAATACTATGTACTATATATTATGATACTATATACTATGTATTACAAGATACTATACTATATAAGATATATACTATATAAAATACTAAATACTATAAAATAGTGTATACTATAAGATACTATATGCTATAAAATACTATATACTATAAGATACTATGTACTATAAAATATTATATATTAAAATACACTATGTTGTAAAATAATATATACTCTAAGATACTATATAAGATACCACATAGTATAAGATACTTTGTACTATAAAATACTATATGCTATAAGATGCTATATACTATAAGATACTATATATTATAAGATACTATATGTTATAAAATATTATATACTATAAGATACTGTATATCAGTGATTCCCAAAGTGGGAGCTACCGCCCCCTGGTGGGCGCTTCAGCGATCCAGGGGAGCGATGATGGCCACAGGTGAATTTATCTTTCCTATTAATTGCTATTAACATTTTTAAAAATAGTAATTTCCAGGGGAGTAAGTAAGATTTTTTCTGGAAAGGGGGCAGTAGGCCAAAAAAGTTTGGGAACCACTGCTATATATTATAAAATACTATATATTATAAATATTATATAATATAAAATACTATATTCTATAAGATACTATATATTATAAAATACTATATACTATAAAATACTAT
>NC_058130.1:392969332-393158031 GCF_016433145.1 Gracilinanus agilis
AGAGAGAGAAAGAGAGAGAGAGAGAGAGAGAGAGAGAGAGAGAGAGAGAGAGAGAGAGAGAGAGAGAAATGTATTTTGTTTTTAAGGGACTTTCTCTAGGGCTACAGTCTACCTGTGGAATGTAAAAAAGCTAGAACAAGTTGCTAGTATCAACCAGTGACATTAGTGTCTATTCTGTACCAATAAAAGCTTAAACGCAAGAAATGCCACAGGAGGGTTCAACCTGCCCACAAATAATTGGATGGTATTAAATAATTAAGAAGGGGGGATATTAAAGGCTAGTTGAAATTCATGGAATTGAAATCCTGTTTGGAAATACTCACTGGCCTGTTCTAAACACATAAGTTCCCAATAAACAGGACTCTTGGGAATCTCATTGGAAAACAAGAGTAGTTAATTAAAACTTTTGTTTCCCTTAGTCTATGAGGCAAGAATTCAGGAGGCCAGTGGAGCTCTTTCTCCTAAATTTAACAAATGTTATTTTGGGATGAGTGACTAAAGGTTGAGGGGCCCTACAAGCCACAGTGACCCAAGTCAGAGAAGCACCAGAAGCAGGTGCCTCCTGTTTGCTTTGGTTTCCTAAGGCAAAAGTTGTCTTCCTGCAGTGGTGGTGAGATCTTAAACTCCAGAGCGGAGAGCAGAAACTTTAAGTGGCCATTTGCAGCTGTGTTGAAATTTGTGAGGCTTTTCCAAGCATAGGGCTGTTTACGGATTTTCTGTGATGTTTTCCATGCTCAAATCATCACCCAGAAAGTAAACACTGTAGGGGAAGGCTGAGCAGCAATACACGCCCTGTGCCATTGTGTAACTGTGTGTTTTTGTGCTCTGGTTTGGTGCTGGCATGTGTGTGCCCTGACACTAGGGTGACTACAGAGAGATCAAACACACACTTTTTTTCCCCCTGAATACCCACTTTATTACCGAGACATGGATGAGATAATAGGACTTGTCTTTCCATTTGTACAAACCCAGTCATGCATGAAGACAGGGAAACTGCCTCGCAGGGGAGCAGAGGTTAGAGAGCTGCACAGACCAGCCAGAAGACAGGAAGCCTCGAGTTCTAATCTTTTCTCCTGCTCCTGCCATGCCCTGAAACAAACCATTTAACCTGGCTGTCTGAGCTGCATCTCATGTAATCCCCACTAGGGTATTTGGGGGATTAATTAGCTAATGCTTGTTAAAGGACCTGGAATGTGAAGAGCACCACTGCTTATCGTTAGGAAGAGAGAAAAAAAAGTATTACATATTTTACTGTTGATTGTTCCTATTTAAGCTCAAAGTATACCTAAACAATGGGTGACTGTTGGTCTGGGGCGTCTTTTAGTGAATTTTCCCAATATTTGTATTTGCCACACACCACACGTACAGGAAAGCAATGCCCCAACTTTGACATGGAGAGAAAATTAAATTGCAGCCCCCAATATTGGATTTCCAAGATGATTCTGCCACTTTGGACTATGATATGTTTTTGCCACGCAGTTTTCTAAGTAAGCGACATTTTTTTCTAATTTTGTTCAACCTTGCAATGCTCCCTGATAGTAGAGTTTCCCTAGGATCAGGCCTTTGTAAGAAATTTGCCCTAGAGAAATTGACTCTAAAGAGAGGAAACCTTATATGGGGTGGCTAGGTGGCTCCATGGTTGGAGAGCCAGGCCTAGAGCCGGGAGGTCCTAGGTTTAAATCTGGCCTCAGATACTTCTTAGCTGTATGACCCTGGGCAAGTCACTTAACTCCCACTGCCAAGCCCTTACTGCTTTTCTGCCTTAGAACCAATACACAGTATTGACACTAATACAGAAGGAAAGAAAGAAACAAACAATTGAATAGACACCTTAGCAAACCACAACACATTTTTTCCCAAAACATTTTTTGGGGGGGAGGTAAGAGTAAGACTTTCCAGTGGGATAAAATAGGGAGAAATAATGACCTTCACTTCCACTGGAATCTCTGCCTGCTATCCCTCCACAGCCAAATATATAGTAGACGTTGGCCCAATTTATGGTTAGTAGGTGCTAACTAGAATTGATACAAAATGCAAAGGTAGAATGTCTTTTGCAATAAACCAACAAACATTTATCGAGTTGGCTAGTAAGTAACATAATATTTTAAAATAACAATTTTAGAGCTGGAAAAGACTTTAGTAATTATACAATGTGGTTCATAATTGAAAAAAATAGTATTTATAACATATCTAACAAATGTTCATACAACCTTTGGTCAAAGACCTCTAATGAGAGAAACCCTACTAGCTTAGGAGACAACCACTTCTGATTTGGGATAGTTCTGATTGTTGGAAAATTTTCCTTTATTTCAATACTAAATTTGTGGTTTTTTTTTTTAATTACAACATCTACTTCTAGTTTTGTTCTCTGGAGTCAAGTAAAAGGCTAATTAATCACTTTATTACTGACAGTCAATGCAATGCCTTTAAAATGATATCACATCTTCCCTAAGTCTTCTCTTCTTCGGGTTAAACACACCCTTCTAATGATAAATATTCTCAAAAACCATGAATGCAAGTCTCTCCACCAAGTTGGTTATCTGCTTTTGGAATGTTTCCAGATTATCCATAATCTTTAAAAAATATGATCTCCTAAACACAGTACTTTATATGTGGCCTGGACGAGGTTAAGTGCCTTATGAATATCACATTCCTATCCCTGAATATTAAGCATCTCTTATGTAGCCTGAGATGGCAATAGCCTTTTTTCTTGCCATATTATTATATTTTGATATATAATGAGCTTGCCAGTCTACTAAAATTCCCAAATATTTTACAAATGATTTGTTATCTTACCATGACTCCTCCAAAAAGAACTTAAGCTTCTTTGGGAATCCAAATATAATACACTGTATTTTTCATATAGCATTAAAGAAATGATTAGTAAATCTAAAGAAAGGGAAACCATGATAACAGCATGGCTCCTTCAAGAACAGTTCATACCAGAATAACATTATTTTATTTTTAAATAGAGTCTCTAACCTGACTAATAGTTAAGGTTACTAAGCTGGACAAGAAGTAGTGGATAACAAAATAACATCAATGCTACCTATGACAAATTCATCCAGAGGTTAAACCAATACAAATTAACTTCTATGGCACAGACACCAAAAGAGCACAGAAAGTGCCTTACTTAGCAAACATTTCACTTCCTGGACAAATAGGGAGTGATGGTAGCCAAAGGTAACACTGGGTTAAAATATATACTCATTTATAAAATCTTATAAAGAATGATGGAAGATTATGAGTAGTACTGTCTCATAAAGAGAGAAGCAATAGATAATACTACTAGTCTAAAGAAAACCTGGCAAGATATACAACTTAACCATCACCCAAGGGAATTTATGGATGAAATTCAAGGATGACTAGAAACAAAAGAAGAATGGGGAAAATATATAAAACTTATAACATAAAGCTGTTTTCTCCATTAAGGATGATGGAATACACTTGTATTCCTACTATCACAATCCCCAATGGACTTATAGAGGAAGTAGAAATGACACTAAATAAGAGAAAGATGCAAGAAATAGTCAGAAATATACATAAATATATATGTAAACTCATGTACAAAAATAGACACATATGTATAAGTGTATATATATATATGTGTGTGTGTGTGTGTGTGTGTTGTGCATATATATTTGAGGAGAGAAAAAAGAGAGGAGGAAGAGGAGAAGGAAGGAAAAAGAGGAAGAGGAGGAGGAGGAGAAAGGGAAAGGGAAGAACAAGAACAAGAACATGAGGAGCAATTATCTTAATGATCTTTCTGATCATGTGAACAACAAGATGGAATAGAAGACATTTCTCAAGACCCTCAAAAAATTCCAAAAGACAAAAATAAAATAAAACCATGGAATCCAGAGGGAGAATATATATAGATGCTTCCAAGAGATAATAAAGTAAGAAGTCCAACAAGATAATATGAATTAACAATGGAAAATACCAATCTTTAATTCACTCACTCACCTCTCCTCCATCCTCTTTCTTATTGCTTCAGTATGGGCAAATGTACCTATCAGCTTGAGCTTTTGGATCCACCCTAGGATTTCCTTGATGCTTTAGTATTTGCCAGCACACACTGTCCCTATTGTTTTCCCAACATTCTGTTACAAGTAGAGGACTTCAACTCTCACCAAACACGTGTGGAAAAAAGTATGGGGGGCATGCCACGGGGAAACTGTACTTCCCTGCAGCATGAGGTTAGGTTAAGGAACATAAAGGTGACAGAAACTCTGTCCAGAACACCTACTCTCCCTCTCCTGACATAGAAAAAAAGAGAGAAATTTACTTAGCTTAGACAAAAGGAAAAAAAAAAGAAATTAAAGAACTAAAGGAGAAGAACAGCAAAGGCCTGAAGGAAAAGGGATTGGAATCCAGCTGGAGCCAATCCTGACCCCCAGAAACTACTTATGTCAAGGACTTAAGACTCATGAAAAGTAAATTCCTCAGTGAAGAAGGAAGCTGAAATATCTTTAAGTTTTAACCTCAATGCAAACTCACCATCAAAAGAGTAGCGGTCAAAAAGTGAGTGCTGGGGAACGTGAAGAAAAAGGACTAAGATCACTGATGATCTCAGAAGGAAAAAAAACAAAACATTTAAATCTAGAGCACAAGCAGATAAATCAACAGTTAAGATGCTAAAATTAGAAAGGAACATGTAACAAGACAGCTAAATGATTACAAATGTCTCCAAATAAATATTGCAAGAAAAAATAAATTGAATCAATACCTAATGAAACACAGAACCCTATGGATGCACAAAAGAGCATGGAATCACTGAAGGATATTTGGTACATTCAATGAAGAAATCAGAACTTTTAAAGAAGTTAGACAGGACCTAAAGGCAGGATTTATGTCTTTGGCAACAGAAATAATTAGCAGAATAGGAAAAATAACTTGAATCCATAATGGCAAGTATCTTCAAAGAAGCAAAATGGAGAACAATAAGTGGGGAATAAATCATATTTAAGTGAAGAAGAGAAACAAAAAAGGAATAATGTTATGTTAAAAGCACACATGATCTTTTTTACAAGTAAAATCTGAAAGACCAAATGTGCCGAGACAATCTAAAGGTTCTAAGTCTCCCAGAAGGACATAACAGTTTAAAAAAACGGAATATCATATGATAAAAAATAATATATGACAACTGTCCATAACTTTTGAATAAAGGACATAAAACACCAATCAAAAGAACCCACTCTGTCAGGAGGAGAGTTTTTAGGGGGAACAACCCTTTTGATATTCCAAGATAACTAGTGCTCCTTTAGTCTAATCATGAAGAATAAAAATTTTCAAGTATTCAACAGAAAGACTTTTAAATATAAAGGAAATTCAAATATGTAAGATTATTATGTTCTTCCCAGAAACTGTAGAAGGAATTAGGATGATATGCTATGAAAAGCAAAGTAGTTTAAAATATAACTAAATGCAGATATAAAGGAGATTCATTCTGGAAGTTATAATTCTAAAGGCATTATCAAAAGTAATTTATAAGGGGTCAGCTGAATGGTTCAGTGGATTGAGAGCCAGGCCTAGAGACAGGAGGTCCTAGGTTCAAATCTGACCTCAGACACTTCCTAGCTGTGTGACCCTGGGCAAGTCACTTAACCCCCATTGCCTAGCCCTTACCACTCTTCTGCCTTGGAGCCAATACATAGTATTGACAATACACACAGTATTGACTCCAAGACTGAAGGTAAGGGTTTTAAAGACAAACAACAAAAAAAGTAATTTATAAGCTATTTAAAGGAGGAGAAAATACAAGAGATATAGGAATTTCAGGCATCTTCAATGAGGTTACTCATAGGGAACAAGCTAGCTTTAACAAACTTTACTTAATAATGGAATACATTTTTACCATCTTATAATTTACTGCTTTAAATTTAAACAATTAAAATATTGTCTGTTGATGAGGAAAATACATTCACTTCCCCAGAAGAAAACACCCACATAAAGGCTCTTTTACAACAAAATATTTCCCATTCGTACATCAAATCATAATAATAGCTAATAACTAGATAATTCAGTGGATAAAATGCTCAGTCAAGAGTGAGGAAGACGAGGCTCCTTGAGTTTAAATTTGGCCTCAGAAACTTACTAGCTGTGTGACCCCAGGCAAGTCTCTTAACTTTGCTTGCCTCAGTTCCTCATCTATAAATGAGCTAGAAAAGGATATGGCAAATCATTCAAGTATTTTTGCCAAAAAAATAACCAAATGGGTCACAAGGTGTTGGATATGACTGAAACGACCGAACAACATTATTTATGTTGCACTTACTATGTGCCAGGCACTGTGCTAAGCACTTTACAGTTGCTATTTCATTTGATGCTCACAGCAACAATGTGAAGTAAGTGCTATTTTTATCTCCATTTTACAGATGATACAACTAAAGCAAATGAAGGTTATTTGACTTGCCCAGGATCATGTTGCTAGTAAGTTTTTGAGGCTAGATTTGACCTCAGTTCTTTCTGACTTTAGGCCAGTGGTTTCCAAACTTTTTTGGCCTACCACCCCCTCTCCAGAAAAAAATATTACTTAGCACCCCCTGGAAATTAATTTTTAAAAAATTTTAATAGCAATTAATAGGAAATATATATATTAATGTTTCTACCTTTTTCATAAAATATAGTAAAGAAAGGTGTAAATTAGAAACATTGAATTTTGAAATTATGAAACTATTTATTGAACTCAGAAATGCACCTGTGTCCATCACCGCTCCCCTGGATCACTGCAGCATCCACCAGGAGGTGGTGGCGCCCACTTTGGGAATCACTGCTTTTGGCACAAGACTGTGCCCCCTAGTTGCCATGATTTCTTAGAAGATAAAACAATATAAAATTACTGTTCAATGATCCTCTAATAAACTGCAGGCTTAGCATTAAAAGGGAAATGTATGTTGCCAAAGGTATACACCACAAAATTGAAGGAGATGCAGCACAAGCTCCAGATCAAGGAAGAATTCCATTTGGATGGTAAGGTCCTCTAGATGCACCTGTTTTCAAAACAGCATTGTGTTGATTCAATAAAATCCCAAGATATGGTAGAGTCTCCTGGCAGTGATCTCTAATCAGTCAAGGGAATGGTGGCCTGTTCATTCACATAACAGATACCAAATGGATGAAGAATTTCTCTTGCCCAGATTTCAAAAAAGCATCTATCTGAATGGACATCCTTTAGAGATCAACCTATTGTTTGAGCTATATGTTTCTTGGACAGAGAGTACAAATGAATAATGATCTAAGCCCAGAGTTGAAAAAGAGAGGGAGAAAAGGCTAAAATGCTTTGGGGAAATTGTAAAGCACTTTTACTGACTCAAAGCTTCTCATAATTGCACAGGTCTACTTTTTTTTTCAAAATGAACATTTAACCAGAACATTAGTGCCTTTCAGAGCTAAAGATGGTTGTGCAAAGGATTCTGGAGCCATGTATGACAGGTATGAATATCCAGCAATAAGTAATCAAGAAGGACCCTCAAAGGTCAGGAATAAAGTGTTTCATCAAAGAATCATATGACAGAAAGAGATGATGAATTAGTTATATGGTAGGAGCAGAAGATGGCAGGGAGACAGCTATAATGCTCTACTGGTACCTTTGTGATATCTGGAGAAATGGAAGAACTCCAACCTACTGAGGGGATCCCCTATGCTGAGCCAATGGAAGGACATGGCAGAGTCATTTAGGATGAGTGAGCATGGTAGGCAATGACCTGTACCGATGGAAGGGACATCGCTATTGAGAACACAGCTCCAGGTAAATATTTGAACATTTTGAGAGTACTAAACCAATAAATCAGGGCAATGTTACCAATACCTGGATTTTAGCAGCAGACCAAGTAAGTGGTTGGGGCAGTAGATAGCACATTGGGCTTGGACTCAGAAAGATAAGGTTTAAATCTGACCTCAGACACCAGATATTTAACCCTAGGCAAGTCACTTAACCCTGTCAGACTCAGTTTCCTCATCTGTAAAATGAGCTGGAGAAGGAAATGGCAAGCTACTCTAGTATCTTTGCCAAGAAAACCCCAAATGGGATCATGAAGAGTTGGACACAAATGAAATGACTGAACTGCAACAACAACATTATTAATTTCTTTTCTCTTGGCAACAAATTAATTGAAACTTGAGAGAACATTTTTTCTGTCACACCGAAGTGTCCAGATTAGGACATAGGTCTCTAAGCAAAAAATATATCCTATTAGACTTCAGAGAGTATTCTGGAACCATGGCTAGATCCAGACGTAGCTTAAACTACCCTGAGAAACACTGTTATAAGGAGAAGAAGGGAAAAATCCTCTACTCCCAACCTTCCTTATCCTTATGGCTAGGATTCCTTCAGTATGCTTGTGATATTCTCAGGTAGATTGTGGCAGCTCATTACAAATGGCTGATAGCTTCAGTATAGGTTAGAATAGATTACCATAAGGGGCAGCTAAGTAACACAGTGATAGAATGCATGGCCTGGAGTCAGGAGGGGTTGGGTTCCAATTCAGCCTTAAACACTTTCTAGCTGTGTGACTGAGCAGGTCTCTTAACCCTGATTGCCTATCCCTCTCCACTCTTCTGTCTTAGAACTGACACTAAGACAGAAGGTAAGGATTAAAAAAAAAGAACACATCACCATCGTAGCAAGACCCCTTCTTCCTGACTTATTTTATCTACCCACCCTGAATACCTTCTGGTTAATACTCTTGCCTCCTCTGTTGCTATGAATAAGATGGAAAAAATGTTAATAATGTATATTAAACTTAGAAGTATGGACTGCAATTTTTTCCCTGAAAAGTTGATTGTTAAACATTTATCAGCATACCACTGTTTATCAGATACATCACCCATTAAATATTTAATATGTGCACTATGCTAAGCATCAGTGAAGGGTGGAGAAGGATATGGCTCAGGCTTTGATTTTATAGAGTTTGTGGTCTGGCAAGGGTTAAGACACATTACACACCTATGATACACATACTAGATACATGTATATAAATACATGCCAAGAACATTATAAAGTTTTGGAATATGAAGCCGTCCAGCAGCTTCACAAAGATTCCTAGTGGGTTGGACACTCAGAAAGGGGAACCAAGGACTTAGTGAAAATGGGTTAAGGGTTAAGGATTAATGGAAAGAGAACATAAGGCGAGAATAAAGACACACAGACACAGAAAGTTTTGGCATAAGGTAGACAGACAGCAAGTAAGCTCTGATGGTCAAGAGCTTCATGGTTAGGAGCTCTCTTGCCAACTGATGTCTTGTCACTTTTATTGGGGTTACAACAGTATGGGGGGAAGGGGAGAGGCTGGTGGCCTGATACATTAACATTATGAGGTAATCATCATAAAATGCAAACTGCCAAAACCTAAAACAATAAGTAGAGCTAAGATCAGGATCCAGATCTGATATGGCCTAAGGCATCTACTGATGTTTGATACCTATGTTAATTGATCATTGAAGGAAAAGTTAGGAGACTGCAATAACTGACTCTCTTCTGGGGTATAGCCTTAGGGAAGGGCTAGGGATTTGGCAAGGTCAACATTCAATTTGACTCAAGATTGCAGGGATCAATCATTAGCAGTATAAGAGTTAAGTTTTTGAATACTTCTTAAAATAATATCACAATTAATGTATACCTGGATTGCTACAGAATAAATAAAATTTAGCATCCTACATCTTGAGGGAGAAGGGATCTGAGATATCATTGTCCAACCTCTCTGATTTTACAGGTTCAATTTAATAAACATTTATTGAGCACCTACTATGTGCCAGGCACTGTGTTAAATGCTGGGGATACAAATAACAAAAGAAGTGGCCTCTGCCCAAAAGGAGTTTACAATCTAATGGGGGAAGCTGAACAGAGGGACAAGCAGTAGATACCCAGATCAGGGGCAAGCTGTCCCTCCCAGTATGAGAATTCATTTTTCAAATATTATATTCATCCCTATATAATAGGGAGAATTACTTCGAATTCCTCTGTCTAGGATCTGGATCAAAAACACCATCTAGTCTGCTACTTTTTGCATTTTCTTTGTCCTTGGGAATCTCAAGGAATGTCTTCTTTTTTAACAGAATTTCCTTAATAATCAAAGGTGACCAGTTCTTTTCCTGCCTATATCTTTCCCATCATATAAGTATGTGGAGGAATGGATGAGTTGATGGGCCACCTTTTAATTAATTATTTTTAATTAAAGAGATCTTGGGATGGTCAAGGGAGGGGGACAAATAATGAACTCCTAAAAATCTATTAGGCTGCCTAGCAAAACCAACTTTATCAAATATGATACTGACCCAACCAATAAAGCTGATATGATCAATACATTTATATTCTTACCTCCAAATCACTCTTGAGATAATTTTAATTGTAAGAGCAATCAAAGCCAAAAAAATCAGAGGAAGGAAAATAAATTTGCCAGGAGGTTTGTGAGTTCTCTACTATAAATGACTTTGAAGGGAGTTTAATTCTCTGCCTTCCAAAATCTAATAAGGTGAACATTCTAAGACATAAGAAGATTAAGCGATTCTTTGAGGAACATAAAGATGGTCAGTAGGAGATCTAGGATTTGAATTCAGGTCCTGTGACTACATGCCCATTGATCTTTTTACCACATCAAATTATATGCAAAAGGTGATAACTGATGTGAGTTGATGAGATGCTGCTTTAGAATAATTTGTTCAGTTTTCAGTTATGTCCAACTCTTCATGAACCCATTTGGGGTTTCTTTGGCAAGGATACTGAAATATTTTGCAATTTCCTTCTGGTTCATTTAACAGACAAAGAAATTAGGGAAAACAGAGTTAAATGACTTGCCCAGGATCACATAGCTGGGAAGTGTGAGGCCAGATCTGAATTCAGTAAAAGTTGAGACCTGACTTCAGGCCCAGCTTTCTATCCACTGTGTCACTTAGCTCCCTTTTAGAACCATTTAGAGGGCCTTTAATTGATTCTCTGGTCCATCCAACAACTGTTCTGTGTTTTAGAATAGGAGTTAAAGACTTAGTAGCTACAGAAACTATCTATAAAAACAAAACATGCTAGATCCAAATGAACAATCTAATTACTCAACACACAAGGACTTTCTTATTTAATCAGTCAGCAAACATTTTTAGCTTCATGCTGGAGATATAAGGAAAAATCAAAACTAAAACAAAACACTCCTTGCCCTGAAGGAATTTGCATTTATTGAATGCCTCTTATGTACATAATGACTTATTAGTGTCTATGGAAGATTAAAAATGAAAAGAATTAGCAGTCTTATTAGGAACATTTGATTTACACGTGTTGATGGAGCTATCTACCTAGCTCTTTTTTTTTTTTTTCACAAACCATACCTGGGTCATAAAAATCCTCTTTTTAAGACAAATTCAGATGGTAGGGGAAGAGAGACTAGAATACAAGAGACTATTTTGGGGGAGAACAAGATGCTGGAACAATGGTTTTTAGGGACAAAGGTCCCAAGGCACCTTGAAGTCCGCCATGGATAGGCTTTCTAGGATTCAGCAGGCTTTGTATTTTGAGATAGATTCCTCTTATTCCTAATTATTCTCTCATTAACCCTAAGCTCAGTTGTTTCTGAGCTTCAGAAGAACATGTGTAATGTCAATGACTTCTAAATTTTGGTGCCCTGAGGCAAAGCCCTAGTCAACTTGAATTATTTATGGATCGGCATAGTTATAATCAGTGATGATGGCTACAATTTTAGATTGTCTTGAAAACAACCAGATAAACTGAGATGAAGTTCAGAAAAATATTTATTGTCATGGAGAGTTTTCCCACAGGTAAAGCATTTTTCAAAATCACAACATTCCACAAAAGATCAGAGCATTCTACTACCCTTAAATATCTCTCAAGATTCAATCTTATCTAAAAATTTCCTACCACCAGCTTACTCTTCTCCTTCCTTTCTACAGTCTCTCTATAGCAGGGGTCGGCAACCTTTTTGGCCGTGAGAGCCATAAATGCCACATTTTTTAAAATGTAATTTCGTGAGAGCCGTACAGTGCTCACAGTGTATGCTCCTGTAACAGCACCTGAAAATAAATTGACTTTATGGCTCCTGCAACAAGAGCCATATCTGGCCCTCAAAAGAGCCAGATATGGCTCCAGAGCCATACGTTGCCGACCCCTGCTCTATAGCTCTCTCCCTGTTTTCTTCTTTTATATTCAATTTGTTCTGTAGCTCTTCTGCTATAGCTTCCCTCTTGGATTTCTCCACTTCTGCTTTAGCTCTCAAACCCATCACTATGACCATCATTCATGAATTAAGAACCACTTGTGTGCAGAGTGATAGAGTATCTCAATTCCCCTTCCTATGAAATTAAACTTCTTAATAAGTCTTTTCTTCTTCCAACTGATCATTCTTTTCTAAGCTTCTTTTTGTCTTTTTTCACTAATCTATCTTAGTTCCAGACAACCACTAGTTAATCCATGTCATGTTGCTCCATTTCCTACCAAAAGAGGTTGGAGAGGTTGGATGAACAGTCCTACTCACAAAGATATGTCATGTACCTGAAAAGATTCTTGTGCAAATTAGACTCGATTATCAGAGTCTCCTTGCAAGTGAATCTCTCTCTCTCTCTCTCTCTCTCTCTCTCTCTCTCACACACACACACACACATACACACACACACACCCACTCTCACACTCAGAACACAATATGAAGGCTGATTCTGAGCACTATAACAATTTAGAGAAGAGAAAAGAAAGGTAGAATAGATGATATAATTAAAAATTTTTTTTCATGTCAGAATGTATATTCTTAGAATGGGAGAATTGGACCAGATCTATTTTTTTCCTTTTTTTGTAGGAAGTAAAAGAATAGCCTCACTCACCATCTCTATGATTTTCCAGATATAAATATCTCTGATTAAAATTCCCAAATATATATTGAGAATGTAAGCTCCTTGAGGACAAGGACTTTTCACTTTTTATTTTTTATATCACCTGTATTTAACATAGTGTTTGATACATTGTGACTAATTAATAAATATTTTGATTAATTAAATAAGCTTCCATACTAGCTCAATTTTTAGGTATCCACATTAATAAGCATTAGGACACAAGACAATATATCAAGTTGGAGAAATTTGCTTTCTTTTCCCCCAATATTTATTTTTATTGAGATATATTATTTTCTAAATTACATGTAATAACAATTTTTAACATACATTTTCTGAAATTATAAGATCCAAATTGTCTTTCTTCCATTCTTCCTTCCCATCTATTGGAAATGTTGAGTCATTTGATCTGAGGTTTTACATGTATTATGATGCAAAACATACTTCCATATTGGTTACCTTTGTGAAAAAAATACTTAAAACCAAAATATCTCTAAAAGTCTTAAATAAGCTGATGTGAAAGATAACATGATTTGATATGTATCTGACTCCAACAGTTCTTTCTCTGGAGGTGGATAGCATTCTTTGTCACAAATTCTTCAGAATTGTCTCTGATACAGTATTGCCAAGAGTAGCTTAGTCTTTCACACATCCAATATTGCTATTACTATGTACAATATTCTTCCAGTTCTGCTTGTTTCATTCTGCATTAGTTCATGTAGATCTTTACATATTTTTTCTCAAATCATCCAGCTTACCTTTCTTATAGCACAATAGTATTCCATCACTAACATATAGCACAATTTGTTTAGCTAATCCCCAACTGATGAACATCCTCCCTCAATTCCTAGTTTTTTGACACCACAAAAAAAGCTGCTATAAATATATTTTTGCAAATAGGTCCTTTCCCCTGGTTTTTTTTGTTTATTTTGTTTTGTTTTAATGATCCCTTTGGGATACAGACCCAGAAGTGGTATTACAGTATCAAAGAGAATGCAGAATTTTATAGCCCATTGGGTATAGTTCCAAATTGCCCTTCAGAATGGTTGGATCAGTTCACAAATCCACTAACAATGCATTAGTGTTCCAATTTTGCCACATCCCCTCTTACATTTATCACTTTTTTTTCCCTGTCATATTGGCCAAATCTGCTAGGTATGGGGTAGTACCTCACAGTTGTTTTAATTTGCATTTCTCTATTCAAGAATCCACCCTTCCATCTTAACCTTCATTTATATCATGAATGTAGTGAGTGGGGACTGGGATAACAGAAACTGGTTTGCTCTTCTCACATCATTTTGTAATCTCAGTTATTCTCTATTCTTTGTTTTAAACATTTAATAACCAAGATCTAAAAAAGGGCCAATAGTTTCTTCACTATCTGGAAGAAGTTCCCGCTCTTTTTGCTTAAAGATTACCTTTTTTTCTTCCCCTGGTCTACCTTGGATTTTTTTCCTAAAAACTTCTGCTTAGATAAGCATAGATTAAAAGGATAAAAGCCAATACTGCAAAAACAATTCATTGAATGATTTATCCAATACATGTTTCCTGCAAGTGTACAAAAAGACTACAGTAGTTTCTTTTGGATCAAAGTTTTAAACTTAGAAGAGGTCTCAGAGGTCATCTAGTCCAACCAACTCATTTTCCAAATAAGAAAAATGAGTCCAATTGAGATCAAGTGATTCACTGAAGGTGCCACAGAAAGTAAAGAGCTAGAAGCTGTATTCTTGTCTTCTGAATTAAAAGTCAAAATGCCACACAATAAAAGGTGTTGTTTAATAAAAAAGACAACCACTTTACCATTTTCCACAATCTCCTTCAGAGACTCTTTTCTCTAATTTTTTTGTTAAGCTACTGCTTATTTTCAGCAAATTCCATCACTCCAGAAATCCAAATCCCAAGTCACATGATAGGAGAAAAGGGAAGATTCATTCTGCAATATGTTTGTCTTGTTAACTGTCTGCCAGGGCTATTACAGGGAGAGAAAACTGAAAATTTCAATCTGTGACCATATGTCCCATGTAAATCCCCTCTCATCGACATCCAGAGAATCATCTCTCATCTCTCTCTCTCTCCCCCTCTCTCTTTCTTTTCCTTTCTCTCTCTCTCTCTCTCTCTCTCTCTCTCTCTCTCTCTCTCTCTCTCTCTCTCTCTCTCTCTCTCCCTCTCTCTCCCCCCTTCCTTCCCTCTCTTCCCATTCCCCTTCTTTCCTCTCCTTATTCAAACCAGGTATTTGACCTTTCCTCATTATACTGAAAGTTTGCTCATATAATTTTTCACAAAAATACTCTTCTTCATTCTGTCCCCCATTCATTATTTTCTATAGCTGCATCTTTCATGGCATCCTGGCAACACCTCTGAATTTACTCAATGGTCAAAGATAGAAACTATTTTATATACATATGTATATAAAATGTCCTTCAGAAAATGACTTTATTCCTTTTACATCTAAGGTCATATTTTAATAGCTCTCTGGCCACTTGACATAGCAGTAATGAGAATGAAATCACAGCTGTTGACTATAATGGAGTTCTAAAGCTATTCTCACTGTCAATGAGTGAGATATCTTCATCACCTACCCTGGGCATGAGGGAGCTTGCTATGATCATCTCCCACTGCCATGTTCTCCTGCCTCTGGCATGGCCTCACCAGAGCTAGGAGAGTCAGATTAGCTCATGGTCTGTGGCAACGCAGCAACTACACATCATCTGATTGATTTGCTCTTGAACACGAAAAATTCCAACTAGCTCAGCAGCTCTTTGTGACATCTGGCAAACACTTCAAATTCCTTCCAGCTCTGTTCACAGAGCTGGGCCTTTTCCTGCCTTAAAAGCAGCCCAGCTCCTCAATTACATTCTGCCCTCATTTCTGTCTTGCCAGTTCCCCCTTTCCTTCTTACTCCTTCAGAATACTAGGGGAGGTGGCCAGGCAAGAGTTTAAACCTTGAGTTTCAGGATACATGGGCAGTCTTAATGGGGATTTGAGTGAAAGAGAAAATTAGAACTTGCTCTCTGGCCAGTGGAGTCTTAGTTCAATTTATACTGTTATCATTGTGGGAAAAAAAAAGAGACTATCATCTGAAGAAATATCTCCTGAATTATGCTTTCCAGTGATAGGAGTGGAATGAGGACAAAGTTAGTTAACTACCACATGATGGGCCAGGGAAATGTCCATAATTTCAGACTACTAAACAAAGATTTCATCTTATATTGCCATCTTATCACATAGCTAATGATCAATGGAACATGAGCCACTGATACTTCCTATTTGCTCCTTGAGAAAGTTTCTTTTAAAACTTCTCCCCAATTTTTGAGGAAAATATTTACTGGTCTGGACTGTGTTCTTGAAAAGGAAACTTCCCGGGGCTTCAGTTCTTGAGACCCAAACTGAGGGAAGCCATGGTACTAAGTGGAAGGGGAAGTCACTCTTCTAGAATATGCTGCTTCCTGCCTATTATGGAACAAAACACTGTGACTTGAAATTGGTGAATTAAATTCAGTCCAAAGAAAACTCAAGAAATTAAGTTGGGAGGAAGGTATAGAGGGAGGTAGTTAACTCAAACTTAATAGCCCTAAAGGAGGCAATTTTTGTTTTGGCAGCTTTATTACCTTAACCCCCTTATTTCTTTCTGACTTTGCTGGATTCATGTTTGACTGGACTGATCACAGAAAAAGACCCTTGTAACTAAAAATGACTATGAATTCATAGGACCAGAGTCTTTCCCCAGGAGGAATCTCTGGAGAGTAAGATCAGGAACAGGAAATGGATTTCAAAAGGGCACATCTGTAGGGCCAATTCCTCCTACTCACACTCAAGCCATCTTCTACCTCTCATCCTTTTGATCGTGGGAAATGCACCGCAGGTTCCATTTCCTCAGTCATTGGGGGGTGAAATCATACAGATATATGGTATCTGGATAGAAAGAAGCCCTTAATTATTAAAAGGTGGATTTGTGTTTCAACATACCAAACAATATTAAATTCAGTTCCCTTTCCTGTATACCTAATGTACCAAATACTGAAGATTGGGAAGAGGTCCCTGTTGCTGATTTTAGGGCCACTGACACTAACAGTCCTTCAGTCACACAGAATCATCACAGTTTATTAACTTGTTAGCAAGTTTAATTGAAATAAGAAAACTACCAGATGATACCCACACTTACTGTGGCCTCTCCATCATCTGTTTCACACTGTTTTCTGAAGGTCCATTTCTACTACAAGGCAGTGTCCTATCCCCAGTTTGACTCAGGGTGCACTTAAGTGGCTAATGACTCTGCTCTCTGTAGAATCATAGTACCATAGCTTTACAGGATCTCAGAGAATGGCAGATCCAATCTACTTATCTTGCAGATAAGAAAACTGAGCCCATTTTGATATGCTGGCAGTCTTCTCCTCAACCTTAGCCTGGTTTTTCTCTCAAGCTACCCTATGGTAGTGTTTCTGCATCTGCCTTACACTGGTGTCAAAAAGGTTGATTTCTACAACCCAATTCAGCTGACAGTGTATAGTACATCACTTAGCCTAGCTCCTTATAATCCTGATTTAAAATCTTATGTAGGATGATTAAAGGATTATAGATCTAGATATGGAAATTTAGAGATATTGAACCAACCCATTCATGAGAGAACTGAGGACCATTCTGTCAATATTCTTTCCATTTATTGGAAGTTTTTTTTTGTTTGTTTTCTGTTTTTTAACTAGAAGTTCTTTTCAAGATGATTTAAATATTCATGTCTTTTTTGCTTCTTCCTAAGCAGAAACTTCTGATGCACAATTTATTTCTAATTATATGAAGATGAAAATTATACCCCCATAGATATAAGTAGAGATTTTTTCAGTGTTTTATGATATGTGGATCTTTATTCCAAGGGGAAGCAACATAGAGCAAATGTTAAGTTTTACTGATACCTCTTGTTTTTCTGGGGAAAATCTCATGAAAATGAAAATCAAGGTCAATCTTTAAGGCAAAAATAAATCAAAAGAGGACAATCTCAGGGACTATGTGGACAGAATAGTTTGAGCCTCCCTTTCAACCCTGAGGATGTGGAGATCTACAATTTTATTTTCCACACATATATGAGCTTCAGGTATCTCCACTCTCTCTCTCCCTCTCTCTCCCTCTCCTTATCTTCTTCCCTCTCCCCCATCTCTGTCCTCCCCAAGTCAGGAAGACTAGATCCTTCTCTCTCAACATTGCCATCCTGAATTACTATCTAACCACAAATATCAAGGCAACCAAGGCCAATGCACTCTAGGTTCAACTAGATTTACAATAACCAAATATGGCCATCTCTGTCGTTTTATTTAACCTTTTGTCCTCTCATATCCCTAGTCTGAAAATATAGACTATAATATTTGACTCTTTATTACTTCAGAGAGGTGTTGACAGCTGATTTATTTAAAAACTAAACAAAACACCTTATTCAAGTATTATGAACTCTGAAAATCAGATGCAATACAAATAGAAGAAATTATTTCATCAATATAATTTTTACATTTTCCCTACTGAGCTAGCACTTGCTTTGAAACTGGCTACAGTGATTTATCATGTTAGACAGTATTTCTTTAGTATTTACCTACAGTTATTATCACCTAAAATAGAAGTCCACCCTCGATAGATTAATTGCTATTGCTACATAAATATTGGATGAAGGCTATATTTGTTTAGAAAAAAATTCTTAGTTATGCATCTAATTTAATCGAGAGAAAATTATTACTCAGTTTATGAAGTAAAAATTCTTCAGAAACAAAAGCTGACATCAGTGGATACACTTGCCAGGAGATGAGACCTGATAGACTCTATCCTGGTACAAACCCAGCAGAAATAGGAGAAACTAACAATTAGAATAAAAAGTAAGCCGGAGTTATAATGTTTGACCTTTTTTTGCTGTAGTTCATATGTTTCAGTTGTGTCTGAATCTTTTTGACCCTATTGGGGTTTTGTTTTGTTTTGGCAAAGATACTGGGGTGGTTTACCATTTCTTTCTCCAGCTAATTTGACAGATGAAGAAACTGAGGCGAATAGGGTTAAATGATTTGCCTGGAGTCATACAGAGAATGTCTGAGGCTGTATTTGAACTCAGAAAGATGAGTCTTTTTGACTTCAGGCCCAGTACTGCATCCATTGTGCTGCCTATTCGGCCTACTAGTAGTTATTTTAATAAAATATACCCTCCGTATTTATTCTTCCATGGAGCTCTGGTATGACTATATGCATCTCTGCAACAAATACAGTTTACTGATTCAAAGCAGAAGTGGGCATAATAGGAACATCAGAAACATCTGCCTAGATGGTACAAATTGAGTGCTATGCTAGGAATTGAGAGAACATGAGTCTGAATTTTACCTCAGATATTTTATAGGTGTATGAATGTATCCTAGCTATTTAACTGGACCTTTATTTTAGGAAAATTGTTTCAGTGGCTTAATGAAAGCTGGATATAGTGGGGAGAGACTTGACACCAGCAAGCTATTGTGGCAATTCAGGCACGAGTTGATAAGGTCCAATATTAGACAAAAACAAAATAACTGAACAATTACAATAACACAAAAGAACACAATAAAATTGAATATTAGAATGAATCAAATAGAAGCTAATGACTCTATAAAACATTAAGAAATATTAAAATAGTCCAAAGACTTTGAAAATATAATGTATCTAATAGCAAGTGCAACTGACCTCAAAAAGAGTTTGAAGAGAAAAAAAATTTAAGAATCACAGTAAATGCAAATTAAAGCAACTCTGAGATCACACCTCATACCTATCATACTGACTAATATGACCAAAAAAGAAAATAATAAATGCTGGAGGGGACATGGTAAAATTACATATCAATACACTGTTGGTGAAGTTTGTGACCTGATAACAACCATTCTGGAAAGCAATTTGGAACCACGCACAAAGAGTCATAAATCTGTGCATACTCTTTGACCTAGTGATTCTACTACTAAATCTGTATACCAAAGGGATTAAAGATAGGGGGAAAGGATGTAATTGCACAAAAATATTTACATCAGATCTTTTTGTGGTGGCAAAGAACTATAAACTGAAGGGATAGCCATAAATTGTGGAATGGCTAAACAAGTTGTGGAATATGATTGTAATGGAATACTATTACACCATAAGAAATAACTAACAGAACAATTACCCAAAAAATCCTGGAAAGACTTACCTGAAGCGATGCAAAGAGATGTGAGTACAACAAAGAGAACAATGTACATAGTAACAGTAATAATGTATGATAATCAGTTATGAATAACAACTATTATCAGCAGTGCAAGGATCCAGGACAGCTTCAAAGGATTCATGGTGAAAAAAGCTTCCACTGCCATAGAAGAAACTGATGGAGTCTGAATGCAGATTGAAGTATACCATTTTCACTTTATTATTTATTATTCAATTTATTTACTTAATAAAATATTTTATTTATTTATCCTTCTTGATTTTTTCTTGTGCAAGTGACATGTTTCTTCTTTCATAACATGATGAACATGGAAATATGTATTATATTATAGCACATTTATAACCTATTTCATATTACCTGTTCTCTGTGAAGAAGAGAGAGGGAGGGAGAGAATGTGGTTTATGAAATGTCAGAAAATAATTATTTAAAATGTATCCACATGTAATTGGGGAAAATATGCTATTCCAAAAATTTCAGTATTTCAAAAATATCATAAGCCTAGATCTCTTAGAACCAGGGAACAAAACAGAGATAGGAAGAACCAGTAGTCATGTCCTGAAAGAAATTCTAAAATGAAAATTCCATGGAATATCATGTCCCAAATCCAGATCTCCTAGGTCAAAGAAAAAATACTGTAAGAGACCTAAAAGGAAAAATTCAAATACCAAGGAGCCATACAGGGTATCATCCATGATTTAACAGATATCAACATAAAGGAGTCAACAGCTAATATTTCACAAAACAAAAGATCTAAGCTTACAGTCAAGAATAACTTATCCAGAAAAATTTAATACAATCCTTCAGAGGAATATAATGGCTCTTTAATGAAATAAAACACTTTCAAGGATTCCTGATGAAGAGTCAAGAACTATATAGAAATTGTGCAATACAAGTACAGAAGCCAAGAAAAGCATAAAAAAGGTAATCAAGGAGGCAGAACCAAGATAGTGAAATAATACAAAATAGTATAGCCAAACTCCCTTTCCTAAATCTTGTTCAAATTGATCTAGAAAGGGCACAAGACTAAATCCTGGTGGGGAAAATCCAGGAAAAGTGTTTGTTTAGCTAGGTTCAGGATAGAACAGAGAGGTCTTGCATTCACTGGACATTTATTTGGGGCAGAAGCATGCTGTGCTCAGAGTACTCCAACGCTCAGGGAGAAGCTATGCACTAGGGTTAAGAGGATGTCCTAGATCTGTACTGAGGTATCACCAAACCCATATTAGGTTACCACAATGGGGACAGGTATTTTGATCCCTCCCCCACTACCAAGTTCTAGGTCACATATTCAGGGTATACTGAGACACACAGAGGTGACATTGCCAAAAAGGAGAAAGCTCAGAAGCAATAAGCAATAGTGTGGCTGAGGCCCCAGAAGTAGAGTGAGATCTCAAATCCAGCATCTAGTCCAGCCTATGAAGAGATAACCAACGTAGAAATGCCATAATAAAGGGGAGCCTACAATTCCATCACTCTGAACAAATGGATCTTTCCAGTTGGATGACAATGGCTAAATCTAGGAGCATTCTATTATTTCTCTGACTGAACTTAGGTTAGAAGCTTGCAGAGCTAAATAGGGACAACTTTGGGAGCATTAAAGGCAGTATATCCTCACCTTGTGCTGTCTCCAAGATCCTGGAATGACATGATACTGAATACCTTGAGAAGCAAGACCAGATGAGATTTTCTCTCCAGAAAAGCAGAGAATTTAGAAACAAATCCAAAGTTAGGAATTAAGTTGGAAGAATGGGCAAACAAAACTAAACAAAAAGAATACCACCCTAAAGAGCTAATGTAAAGTGAGGGAAGCTCAAGTCAGAAATAATAATAAAAAAGAGAATGACTCCAAAACATCTGCAAGTAAAGCCTTAGAGAAAAACACAAAGGGTGCAAATTAAGTTAGAATTTCCAAAAGAGATAATGCAAGATTTAAAAAAAAATCATGAGACAGTTCAGTAGCTCAGTGGATTGAGAGCCAGGCCTAGAGATGGGAGGTCTTAGGTTCAAATCTGGTCTCAGACACCTCCTAGCCATGTGACACTGGGCAAGACACTTAATCCCCATTATCTAGCCCTTATCACTCTTCTGCCTTGGAATCAATATACAGTATTGATTCTAAAACAGAAGGTAAGGGCTTAAGGGGGAAATAATAATATAAATGAAATTTAAAATCTTGAGGAAAAAAAATTCTTGAGAACCCAAAAAGAAAAAAAAGAATTGGAAAGAGAGATACCAGCTTATTCAAGTAATAAACTCCCTGAAAATTAAAAGACTGAAAAACAGAGAACAATGTATAATATAAGAAAAAAACTAACCTAAAAAAGAGCTGAGGAGAAAAAAATAAGAATCATTGGACTATCTGAGTGTCGTGACTGAGAAAAAGTGTAAATATCATATTTCATGAAATCATAAAGGAAAACTGTACAGATGTCTTAGAACCTGAAGGAAACATGGAACAACAAAAAATCCACCAATCACCTCCTAAAAGAAACCTTAAACTAAAACTCCCTGAAACATTATAGGCAAAATTCAGAGTTTCTAGGTCAAAGGAAAAATGCTGCAAGCATCCAGAAAGAATTTGAGTACCAAGGAGACATAGTTCAGGATTACACATCATTAGTAGTAGCATTATAAAGTAGCAGAAAACTTGAAATAAAATATTTCAAAAGGCAAGGAATATAGACTTATAGTCAAGAATAACTTATCCAGTGAAATTGAGTTAATGCTACAGTGGAGATGGTGAAAAATCATTAGAGGACTTCCAGATATTCCTGATGAAAAAAGCAGAATTACCTGGAAACACTTATGTTCAAATATAGAAATGAAGAGAAACAAAAAAGGAAACTTGGAAAAACATAAAATGAGAGATCCCAGTTTCAGAGGATTAATGATAAACATACTAGCTTCCTCCTAACAAAGAATTGAAGGACTCAGAGGACAGAATGAGATGAATTTTTTTTGGACTTGGACAACATAGAAATTTATTTTGATGGACTATACATATTTGTAATTGTTTTTTTTCTTTTGTTCTTAGTGGTGGAGGGCTTGGTTGGGAGGGTGAAAAGACATATTTTTGCTAATTGAAACAAAATATAATTAAGAAAAACAAAAAAAGGTAACTGAGCAACCATAAAAGACTGAACAAGGATAAACTGTTTATATTCTAATATTGGAAGATGATTTTTCTGTCCCCTCAGAACTTTATCATTATCAGCGGTCACAGAGAGAGTCTAATTAGAGTGAGAGACTCAGAGTGATTCTGTTATGTTTTGGTGATGTTAAAAGAAGAATGGAAAAGATGGGGGAAAGGAAAATAATTGGAGAGAAGGAGAAAGGAGAAGAAAATTGAAAAAATTATCTTTCATAAATGAGATACACAAGTAGAAGAATATTTAAACAAAGAGGAAAAAATGAGGAACAGGTGACATTTGGTCCTCACTTCCATCTGAACTGGGCCACAGGGAGAAGAATACACCACATTTGCATAGGAAAATAAATTTTTCCCAATAGAGATACACAAGAGAAAGATTGTGAGCTGCTTGAAGACAGGGATTGTCTTTTGCCTTTTTGTTTCCCCAGTGATTATCACAGTGCCTGGCACATAGTAAACATCTAATAAATGCTTTTTGATTGATTCAGTCCAGGGAAAGGGGAGAATAAGATGGACATAATATAAAGGAGAAGAGAATATTTCTAGGAAAAACTAACTCAGAGGGACCAAAAAACAAAAAGAAGAAAAGATACAAGAGAACAGAGGGAAATGTACAATTAGTCATAACTGTGAATGTGAGTAGGATGATCTCACTCTTAAAATGGAAGAAGATTGAAGAATGGATTAGAAACCAGAATCCAACAATATGTTGTTTACAAGAAATGCATTTGAGACAGAAAGATGCACACATAATTAAGATAAGGGGAGCAGAATCTATTATGCTTCACATGAAATAAAAAATGTAAAGGTAACAATGAGAATGTCAGACAAAGCAAGAGTAAAAATAGGCCTCATTAAAAAAGATAAACATGGAAATCACATTTTGGAGAAAGTTACCATAGACAATGAATTAATATCAATATTAAATATATATGTACCAAATGACAAAGTACCTAAGTTCTTCAAGGAAAGGTTAAATAAAAGAGAAAAATAGAAAGTAAAATTACTGTAGTGAAGGACCTCAATTTACCCTCTCAGAACTAGATAAATCTAACCAAAAAGAAATAAAAGATTTGACAGGAATTTTAGAAAATTTTAATATTATAAACTTCTGGAGCTTACTAAATGGGAAAAGAAAGTAATACGGGGCAGCAAGGTAATACTGTGGATAAAGCATTGGACTTGAAATCAGTAAAACTCATTTCATGAGTTCTAAGCAAGTCTCAGATAGTTATAAGCTATATGACCCCAGGCAAATCACTTAATCCTGTTTGCCTTAGTTCCTCATCTGTAAAATGAAGGAGAAAAGGAAATGGCAAAACCACTTCAGTATTTTTGTCAAGAAAACTCTAAATGGGTCATGGAGAGTCAGCAAGAATGAAAATAACTGAAAACAACAAAAATAAAATAATATAATTTTTTTCTTAACCGAGTATGATTTATCATGTAATTGAATTAATCATGTATAAGATCTTTTAAAATCTCACAAGCAAAAGGAAAAAAAGCAGAAATGTTACACATTTTGTAAGCCCTTGCCTTCCATCTTGGAATCAATACTCTGTATTGGTTCCAAGGCAGAAGAGTGGTAAGGGCTAGGCAATGGGGGTCAAGTGACTTACCCAGGGTCACACAGCTGGGAAGTGTCTGAGGTCAGATTTGAACCCTGGACTTTCCATCTCAAGGTCTGGTTCTCAGTCCACTGAGGCACCCAGATGGCCCCAAAGTTATACATTTTTAAGGACCATAATTGAATAAAAATTATATTCAAGGAAAAGCCTTTGAAAAAAAGTTTTAAAGACTCAATAACTCAAATCCAATGATTGTATGGGTCAAATAAAAAATCATAGAAATAATTTCTAATAATTAATAATTAATGAATTTTAGGGATGTAGCCTAGAGGAAAATTTGTATCTCTAAACACTTTCATTAATAAAAAAGAAAAGGAACAGATCAATGAATCAAAAAAAATCATAGAAAACTAACAAATTAAATTCCTTCAACTAAACATCAAAATATAAATCCTAAAAAACAAATAATGATAATAATAGCTAACTTTTATATCACACTTACTATGTGTCAGGCACTATGCTAAAATTTTATAATAATTATCTCATTGAATTTTCACATCAATTCTGGAAAATAGCTGTTATCATTATCCTCATTTTGTAGATGAGGAAACTGAAACAGACAAAGATGAAGTGATTTACCCAAAGTCACATAGCTAGTAAGTGTCTGAGGATAGATTAGAATTCAGGTCTTCCTGACTACAAGCTTAGTGCTCTATCCACTGTACCAGGAGATGAACAAATTTGAAAGTAAAATCTCATTAAGTTAATAAAAATAAATCCAGGTACAGTTGAAATTTAAAAAAGAAACAATGAAATTGATGAAACATTATCTGGTTTGATTTAAAGACAGAAAGAAAAAAATTACCAGCATAAAAATGCGACAAAATAATTAATAACCAAAGAAGAATAAGTAAAATAAATTATAAGAAATTATTTTCTCCAATTATATGCTGATTGACAATATAAGTGAAACAAATATTTATAAGAAACATAAAATCCCCAAGTCAATATAATAGGAAATAGAAGACTTAAATAACCTATCCTAGAAAAAGAAATTGAATAAGCCATAATAGAATTCCAAAAAACATTTTAACTACTAGATAGATTTACAAGGAAATTATATCAAACATTTAAAGAACAAAAATTCAAATACTTCATAAACTGTTTAAAAAATGGGAAAAGGAGGGTTACAGCCAATTTCCTTCTGTGATACAAATGTAGTCTTGATTCCTAAACCAGGGAGTGTCAAAACGGAAAGAAAAAGTATAGACCAACCTTCTAATGAATATTTATGTAAACATTTTAAATAAAATATTATCAAAGAGACTAAAGCAACATGCAATGGCTAGGAAGGATACATCCTAATAGCACAGGGCTTACATATTTTTAGGTAAACTATAAAAATAATTGACTATTAATAATAAGAATAGCAGGCTTCATAATTTTACTAATAGAGGCAGAAAAGCTTTTGACAAGCTATACCCTTCTAGTTAAGAAACAATAATAACAACATTTGATAGCATAGTAAAAAATTAATCTATCTAAAACCTAAAACCAGAATTATTTATAACTGAAATTTCCACAAAGATCAGGGGCAAAGCAAAGATATCCATTGTAACTATTTCTCTTCAATATAGCGTTATAAATAATACACAAATACAGAAATAAAAGAGAAAATAGAAATTAAAGGAATAACATTGTTAAAGGAGAAACAAAATTATCCATTTTAAAAAAGAAATAATATGATGGTATACTAGAACACTTTTGAATTCAACCAAATAAACCTAATCTAAATAATTGTTGCAAAGTTTCAGAATATAATACAAATCCTCAAAAAAAATCACCTTTTCTGTATAATACCAAAAAATCCATAAGAGAAATAGAAAGTTAAATTCCATTTAACACAATTACAAAAAATATATATATTTGGGAATTTGCCTGCCAAGACTTATGAATTATATGTACAAAATTACAAAATACTCTTTATACAAAAAAAAAACAGATTTAAATGGTTTCAGGAAATAGTGTTCATAAGTAGGCTGAAACAATATAGTAAAAGTAATAATGCAAGTAAATTAATTTACTTATTCAGTGCCATTTTGCACTCAAACTCACAAAGGATTAATTTATAGAACTAGAAAATAATCAATATAAAGAAACAAAAAGTCAAAATATTAAGGAATTTGAGAAAATGGGGGTGGGGAAGAGGCCTAGGAGTACCAGATTTCAAATTATAATACAAAGCATTAGTCATAAAAACATTTTCATACCAGTTAATAAATCAAGAGGCATATCAGTGGAACAGAATAAATATGTAATTTATAGAAGCAAATGAGCACAGAGCCTAATGTTTGAGAAAATGAAATATCCTAGTTTCTAGGGCAATAACTATCTGACTTATTAAGGCTCCTCATTGGTCTATACCCCAAAGAAATCAAAGAAAAAGGACCCATACGTTCAAACATATTTATAGTGGCCCTTTTCTGTGATAGCAAAGAACGTCTCTCAATAGACAGAATACTGGATTTAGAGTTAGGTGACCTAAGTTCAAATCTAGCCTGATTCACTGATTAGCTGTATGAGACCTTTGGCAGGTTACCTAACCTCTGTCCACCTCGGTTTTCTTCTATGTAATAACATGGTACATGCATCCCAGGCTTGTTGTGAAGGTAAAATAAGATGTATAAAGCATTATACAAGCCTTAAATCACTGAATAAATATTAGCGATTACTATTCCTATTAGCAATAACAATAATAAAATAATAATAATCTGAAGAGGTGCCCTTTAATTGGAGAATTGCTGAAGAAAGTATTATATATGAATGTGATCAGTTGTGGAGTAAGTACTATTGTGGAATAAGAAATAAAGGTGATGGTTTTAGAAACACCTGGGAAGACTTGTGTGAACTGATGCAAAACTGAAATAAGCAGAATGAGGAGAACAATTTATATAATTATAACAAACTCCTTTGCAAGACTTAGGAACTCTGTCCAACATACTGACCAACTGCAATTCCAGCAGACTTATTATGAATCATACTATTCCAGTAATATTAAGTAGAATTTGAGGGCCCTAGAGTTATTATTTTTTCATTTACAATCAGTTTTTGAGGATTCTTTTTTCCTTTTTCTTTTTTTGGTGAATTTGGTTTTCCATTTTCTTTTGTAGTTAGGCTGACATGACTCTAGAAAAGTCAGATATTAATATTGATGTGATCAGCAAAGGTGGCTAAAGTATGTATAGCAGCCCTCTTTATGGTGGCAAAGAACTAGAAATTAAAGAGATACCCATCAGTTGGGGAATGACTAAATAAATTGTGGCATATGGTTGAGATGGATTACTACTGTGCTCTAAGAAATGATTAGTTGGTTAATTTAAAAAATATTTTATACCCTAAGAACCATGGAACTCCACCTGACTTGAAGATGAAATTTTCTATATGTGTTGTCTCCTCCATTAGAGAGCAGAGACTGTCTTCCATTTCGAGTTGTATCCTTGATGCTTAATAAAGTATGTGAGAAATAGTAAGTGATTAATAAATGTTTTAGGTTTTATTCCTTCATATAATTGTATATATAAATACACACACATACACACATATCATGACTGGGCATATATATTGTTATCAAAGAAAACATGAAAGACGTGTTAATAATACCCTTTTTGTGATAGCAAAGAAGCTTGAAATAATGTAGGCAACTATCTTTTGGTAAATGATAGAATAAACCATGATATTTTAGTGTAATAGCAGCCAGGGGAGTTTCTCCCTGTGGCTGCCCTGCCCTTGACTCTACTGTAATGAACAAGCAATGAGGATTGATTCAAATCCCATACGTCCCAACTAATGAGCCCATAGTGCCAAAAAGCAGTTGGATGGCAGGATTGGAGGTTGCAGCCAGAAAAGAACTGTGTGTAGAAAAGCAACATTGTTGTGAGTCAGCCTTGGTTCTTGAGTTCCTCCAATCTGATGGGATTTTGGTCCTTCAGGAGGCAGTGAGTGAGAAAGAAGATCTGTGTATATTTGCTAATGCTAATGTTGAGGATATTCCTAACATCTTCACTGGGAATGCCTGCAAATTCAAACATTAGGATTAATTGCTGGCTTTTAGGAAGAGTGGAAATTGAGGAATAGCTGAATCTAAATATTTAAACTGAGTCTGAGAATGCCTATGTTTACACATACATATAAGTAGGAGAACATCTTCCTAGGTCTGGGTGGACCTAGAGCTTATGTAGCCATTGATTATATTGCTTTCTATTCTATAGCTAAAAGGAAAACTATATAGTTGCAGCATGCTTATGTGATTTATTCCATTTGGTCATGCTCACATGGATAGGATCATTGAAATTTGACATCAAGGGAGGAAGGAAAAATTTTCCTAGTGAGTGGAGGCTCAAGCCAACAACTTTATTTGGATAAATCCACATAGATCATATCTCTACACTAATGAACTGAGCACTGCCATCCACAAATGGGAAAGAAATAGAGTGGGTAAAGGAAGAGAGATATTAGCTCTTTGTGAATGGTAGGGATCTGGACAGTTTCCACTAGAATGCTTTTGTTTTGAATGGGACACATAACCCCCGGATGAGTGTGGATTTACTTATTGTTGAACGGGATCAGGCTAGTGTCCAACAATGCTCCCTAGTGGAGTAGATATATACATGCCTTTGAAAATTTTTAAATGTTACATAGATATCAACTGTTAAGACTATAGGGAAGAAAGGTATGGCACAGGTCACATGTGAGCACCTTGGCTAGAAAAAGTCAATGAATGGACTGAAGACTAAATAGGAGAAGCTTTTCAACAAATAATTGTGGGTAGATCATAATATAAGTAAGTAACAGGCAGATCATGTGTAACTATCCCTGCCAACAACTGACCACAGACCACACAGGAACGGTCTTGTCAAGAGAGAGAAATATGGCTTATGCAAGTTCTCTATGAATGTAAGCTTCTTTTAGAAATATATATGGGCACAATAATTTTCTAGGAAAGGCATTAGAGCTTACATTAAATAACTGGTGCCTATTTGCCATTAGTAAAACTTTTTGCATGGTTTTAGCTTTGTTTTTCCCTCTTTAATTTTACTTTTATTTTTTTTTTCAAATTTAAGATCAGGTCACCCTATCTCACCAAGGATGGAAGTGAAGAATTCCTACTGCTGATCAGTAGGAGATTTTTTTTATTTGCTCCATTTCAAACCTGGAACTGTTTGTCCTTCCTTAGATAACCTGATGGCTCCCAAGAAAATGCTGATGGCAAACTTACTTCAGACACCCTCCTGATCTCTATGAGATCTTCCTTAAAGGCTCAGTTTAGATACCAAATTCCTATAATAAACCTTTTCTTTAAAAATTATTTGTTACATTAACTTTGCCAGATATCTCATTTTACCCCCTTCCCCATATATATATATATATATATATATATATGGGGAAGGGGGTAAAATGAGATATCTGGCAAAGTTAATGTAACAAATAATTTTTAAAGAAAAGGTTTATTATAGGAATTTGGTATCTAAACTGAGCCTTTAAGGAAGATCTCATAGAGATCAGGAGGGTGTCTGAAGTAAGTTTGCCATCAGCATTTTCTTGGGAGCCATCAGGTTATCTAAGGAAGGACAAACAGTTCCAGGTTTGAAATGGAGCAAATAAAAAAAATCTCCTACTGATCAGCAGTAGGAATTCTTCACTTCCATCCTTGGTGAGATAGGGTGACCTGATCTTAAATTTGAAAAAAAAAATAAAAGTAAAATTAAAGAGGGAAAAACAAAGCTAAAACCATGCAAAAAGTTTTACTAATGGCAAATAGGCACCAGTTATTTAATGTAAGCTCTAATGCCTTTCCTAGAAAATTATTGTGCCCATATATATTTCTAAAAGAAGCTTACATTCATAGAGAACTTGCATAAGCCATATTTCTCTCTCTTGACAAGACCGTTCCTGTGTGGTCTGTGGTCAGTTGTTGGCAGGGATAGTTACACATGATCTGCCTGTTACTTACTTATATTATGATCTACCCACAATTATTTGTTGAAAAGCTTCTCCTATTTAGTCTTCAGTCCATTCATTGACTTTTTCTAGCCAAGGTGCTCACATGTGACCTGTGCCATACCTTTCTTCCCTATAGTCTTAACAGTTGATATCTATGTAACATTTAAAAATTTTCAAAGGCATGTATATATCTACTCCACTAGGGAGCATTGTTGGACACTAGCCTGATCCCGTTCAACAATAAGTAAATCCACACTCATCCGGGGGTTATGTGTCCCATTCAAAACAAAAGCATTCTAGTGGAAACTGTCCAGATCCCTACCATTCACAAAGAGCTAATATCTCTCTTCCTTTACCCACTCTATTTCTTTCCCATTTGTGGATGGCAGTGCTCAGTTCATTAGTGTAGAGATATGATCTATGTGGATTTATCCAAATAAAGTTGTTGGCTTGAGCCTCCACTCACTAGGAAAATTTTTCCTTCCTCCCTTGATGTCAAATTTCAATGATCCTATCCATGTGAGCATGACCAAATGGAATAAATCACATAAGCATGCTGCAACTATATAGTTTTCCTTTTAGCTATAGAATAGAAAGCAATATAATCAATGGCTACATAAGCTCTAGGTCCACCCAGACCTAGGAAGATGTTCTCCTACTTATATGTATGTGTAAACATAGGCATTCTCAGACTCAGTTTAAATATTTAGATTCAGCTATTCCTCAATATCCACTCTTCCTAAAAGCCAGCAATTAATCCTAATGTTTGAATTTGCAGGCATTCCCAGTGAAGATGTTAGGAATATCCTCAACATTAGCATTAGCAAATATACACAGATCTTCTTTCTCACTCACTGCCTCCTGAAGGACCAAAATCCCATCAGATTGGAGGAACTCAAGAACCAAGGCTGACTCACAACAATGTTGCTTTTCTACACACAGTTCTTTTCTGGCTGCAACCTCCAATCCTGCCATCCAACTGCTTTTTGGCACTATGGGCTCATTAGTTGGGACGTATGGGATTTGAATCAATCCTCATTGCTTGTTCATTACAGTAGAGTCAAGGGCAGGGCAGCCACAGGGAGAAACTCCCCTGGCTGCTATTACACTAAAATATCACGGTTTATTCTATCATTTACCAAAAGATAGTTGCCTACATTATTTCAAGCTTCTTTGCTATCACAAAAAGGGTATTATTAACACGTCTTTCATGTTTTCTTTGATAACAATATATATGCCCAGTCATGATATGTGTGTATGTGTGTGTATTTATATATACAATTATATGAAGGAATAAAACCTAAAACATTTATTAATCACTTACTATTTCTCACATACTTTATTAAGCATCAAGGATACAACTCGAAATGGAAGACAGTCTCTGCTCTCTAATGGAGGAGACAACACATATAGAAAATTTCATCTTCAAGTCAGGTGGAGTTCCATGGTCCTTAGGGTATAAAAGAAAAACAAATGGTGATACCTTTCCTTTTTTTTATTGTAACCTCTTTTGTATTGTTTGTTTATTTTTAATATGCTTTCCAGATAACATGTAGATACAATTTTAATAATGATTTCCTGACATTTTTTGATCCATGTTCTTTCCCTGCCTCTTCTTTAATGTCATTTACACTGATAAAATCACATCAGTTTCCAATGTTGAACCATCTGACAGTGCCAAAGTCTTTGGTGCCAAGATTTTTCTTTTCTGAGTCTTTAATAGATGTGACTATAGCACACATAGGAAAGGTTTCCAGACTTCATCTCCCTGGGAATTGCTTCCTAGGATGATGTCTGAGGATGTTGGGCTGAAAGATTTTCTATTCTCAAGGTTTTTATGTTGAGTCCTGGACTATCTCCCTCATGGTCCAAAGTGTAAAGGAGTGGTAGTGATTTGACTTTTTTAGCACTTTCTGCCTCTTGTCTCTCCTTCAGGAGGTCCTGATGCTTCAACTCAGCTGATCCACATGGCTTGTGAATGGAAGTTGACTGGCAGTTGGAGGGGATGCCCAGCCATTTCTGTATAGGAGTTAACACCCTGGTTGATGGTTCTTATCGGTGGCAGTTGTCCAGCAATTGTTATTGGTGGTGATAAGGTAGGTGGACGCCTTTTCCACAATTATTTGTTTTCTCAATTATGACTTGGAAACTAAACTAGAAGCCCTAAACCACTGCTCTGGGGGATGCTATACTTCCCAAGGCTTTTGAGTTCAGGGTCCTGATTGTCTCCATTAGGGTCCAAAGGGAAATAATTGTCATGGGTCAATTTGCCTGGCATTTATTGCCTGCTATCTTGCCCTCAAGATTCCTTGCTAATTTAGCTAGGTTGGCCCATATACTCTATAAATGGCATTTGGTTAGTAATTGGTAGGGATGGCTGGCCCATTTGTCATAGGAGCTACCTTCCTAGATCTTGGTTGTAAGGACTGGAGTAGAAGTGCCTTAGGTAGTGTGGCCCCTCCCATGGCTCAATAACCTGTCTAATGTGGAAGTTGAACATGAATATTTGGTATCACAAGGTCAAAGGTTAAAGCAGTTCAGTTACTTTGGAATATAATTTTAAAATGTTTTCCAGACTAGGTGGATGAGTTCAGTGCCTTACCAACAATATATTAGTGTGTCTATCTTCCCATAACTCCTATGACATTAACTATTTGCATCTTTTATAATTTTGCCCCATTTGCTAATTTGCCAATGGACCACTGGTTTTGTCTTCTTTTCTTTTTATCCCCAAAATTACTGTAATTTAAAAATTGGTTATGTTTATAAGATCCATCAGAGAGACCAGTCTTCCTCAGATCTCAGAGGGGAATGTGTGATTAGAAATTTGGGGGTCTTTGAACTACATTTCCAATGAGCCCACTGGCTTCATGTCATTATGCACTGATGTAGACAAGAGGATAAAATTGAGGGGCTGGCCGTTCCCAGCCCTCTTTCCTTCCTATCAGGGCAGGAAGCTGCGGGCTGTTCAAATAGCCTAAACTAGTATGGCAGGTGGTTTTATTTTCTAGAGATTCTTAATAAATCTTACAAAAAACATAATATTTTTTAAGTTATCATTATATATTAATTTTAATTTTTACACCAGTAAGAAAAAGTATTGTATAATAGAGTTTAGTATCCTATGGTATGGCGTGGTGTGGCACAGCATTGTATAGTACAACATATACAACATAATATATATATAATAGTATAGAATATAGTATAGTAAATGAAATACAATCTGTTCAATAAGAAATAAAATAAAATGGAACAAGAGAGGCCAAATTATATCCACTGGGGTGGATGGGTTGTTATGGAAAATTTCACAGAGGAAGTGGCATTTCAGCAGGACCTTGTAGAAAAAGCAATAAGGCTCTTTTGAGGGCCAGATATGGCTCTTTCTGCAGGAGCCATAAAGTCAATTTTTTTTCAGGCACTGTTACAGGAGCGCACACTGTGAGCACTGTATGGCTCTCACGAAATTACATTTTAAAAAATGTGGCGTTTATGGCTCTCATGGCCAAAAAGGTTGCCGACCCCTGCCATAGAGTGAAGGGTAAAAGAAATGGTGTCAGCAAAAGGCAGAGATGCACAAAGTATCAGTTGTATAAGGAAGGGATAGCAATTCAGTCTGGAGTACTGAGGCATGCTCTGAGCACTGAGTCTGAGAAAGTAAGTTAGGGGCTTTTAAACACAATGTTAAAACTTTTATTCATTTTTTCTGTAGGCATTAGAGATGCATTGAAGATTTTTGAACTGGACAGTGATATGCTTAGAGACAGATCTTTTATTTTATTTCATAGAGAGATAGATGCTCTCTGTCTCTTCTCTAATCATTCTAGGCTCTAGAATACCTGGATTGCTCTCCTTCCTCACTTCTCGTTCTTGGAACTCAAAGCCTCTTCAAGATCTAGCACAAGTTCTACATCCTTTTATGAAAGATCTTTTTCTATATTCTTTTCGTTTTTGAGCTCCTTCACAATTACTCTGCATTTATCGTGCATAAGTGTTGAAGTTCCTTATTAGACTATATGTTGTTTCCCCAAATAGAGTATAAGTGCTTTGAAGGAAGGAACTGTTTCATTTTCTTCATCTTTGTATCCCCAGAGCCTAACACAGTATCAGGCATATGACAAAATCACCCAAAGAATGCTTATGAATTTGAATTGAATCGATCTCTTTTTCTTCCACTGAATTCCTGGAGCATGCATATAACATTCTCTTGGTGTTTCTTCATATACTGCCTGTATTTGCTATTCAAGTTTTTTTTTTTTTTTTTGATATGGCAATGCCTTTTTCCCCTAATCAGACTGGTAATTCTTCAAGGGCAGGACAAGGACTTGTTCATGGCACATAGTAACATAGAATTGTGAATATAGTTGACATTTATTCAACTTCTTATTGACTGAATGACAAAGCACACAATGTAATATCAGAATTAAGAAAAGGTAACTGGGAACTATAGCTTCCTGGGAAAACTGAATAAAAATTGCAAAAAAAAATCTTTGAGAAGCTCAAGGGGGAAGTTGTAGAGGGTGTGGAAATTGAAAAGTTTCAAAGCTCAATTTTAATGAAGGAAGGTGAATGTTAATTAAAGTGTTGGTGTGACTTAAATAAGCCAGAAGTTAAAATATTCCTAAGGGAGAAGAAGAAACAGGGAAACATGCAATTTTTTTTGGTGGGGAGTAAGGAGGGGTAGGAGAGTATCAAATTATAAAGTACCCTGAGCCCAGTAGGAACATGAACTCTGAGGTTTCATATGGTGAGTTGTGGTGACAATTTCAGAAACCGGATAACTCCCATCAGAGAGAGGTTCCTGGCAAATGCAAGATCAGTTAGACTGTAAAATAAGAAATACCTTGAAAAAGTGAAAAAAGCATATAGATATATTTGAGATTGAGTAGGAGTGGAAGAACTGCAATTACACTTTCTCCAGAGTTTAACCAGGGGTGGAAAATCCATACCACTCCTACCCAATTTTGTCATTTCCATAAATTTGTTTCACTAACTTTAACCAGATTCTCTCTGAATTTCTTTAATATTCTCTTCCTTAGCTCATCTCTAATGGATAATTTTTCCATTTCAATTTTTTGTCTTTAATATTGAATGAGTGAATGTCTATGATATTATACTCCATTGTGTCCATAAAGCATGAGTTAGGTATGTCAGCATATCTTGAGAGAGCATTCCTACTGGTTCTTCCCCTTCCAGCCTCAGATCACACTGTAACAATGCATTGCCCAAACAATGCAGGAAAACTATAAAAAAATTAATGTTAATTTTAATCCTAGATTGATGAAACAAGTGATTGAATAAAGGATCCATTAAAATCCACAGAGTAAAATTAATGAACCTGAGGTTATTGGCTATCTTGATAATAATAATAAATAAATAATAATAATAATAATAATAACAAAACTAATGTAAAAATACTCAATACAATGGGTACAAATGACTTTTAAGGGGTGATGTAGAATTTTGAAGATTATCTTTAGAATTTGACGGCATGAACCTGATTAGCAGATAAACTTTGCCAAGAGTATTTAAATAAACGAGATGTTAAATTAATTTCCACTAACTCTCATTAATAAATGCATTCTCTCATAGTACTAGTGCAATTAGCAGCCATTGCTATGGTAAAAATCATAGGAAGAAAAGTAGGACTATAAAAGAAAACCCTTGACTGACATCAAACACTATCACTGTAGAAGATACACAAGAGAACTTGAGAAGATTAGCTAAAAGTCAATGGAAGATTATGTAAATATCTGGCCGTAATTGAAAAATTGAATGTCAAAATTCCCAATAAAAGACAACAAAAGGAAACCTACAAAAGATAATCCAGAAAACAAAAGCATATCAGAAATTCTAGATATACTTAATTAGCAATGGAAAGCAAAAGTCAAAAGGTTAAGAAGTCAAAGAAGCTCAAACAACAAAATAAAAACTTCAGTATTGATCAAAAACCTTATTAAAGAGGGTGAAAGCAAAGAAATCAGAAGTAAGGGACCTCATAAAGAAGAATAAGGAAATTTTCTCTCTGTATGATCACAAGAAGGTAAGCACAATGAAAAGACAAATTGAATCAAACTAGCAAGGGAAAGTTTACAAGCCATTTATGTGGCATATGGCAGGACTGCTAAAGAAAGTGACTAAAACTCTGGTTTCTTTGCAAAACAGAAAAAAAGAAAAACCAGAAGTGTAAGATGAAACCCCTGATTGGCTCAAATACTTCACAACAGTGCCTAAATTATTAGCAAAGCACTTGACCAGCTTCCTCTCAGATACCAGCATGATCCCATTCTTATTTTTTTAATTTTATTTTCCCCAATTACATAAAAAAGAGTTTCCATCATTTTTCAAAGAATATTGACTCAAATTCTCTCCCTTTCTTCCTCTCTCCTCACCTCTGTTGTGATGGTAAGCAATTTTAAAATAGATTTTACACGTGCAATCAAGTAAAACATTTCCCCATATTAATTCTTTTGTGGAAGAAAACTCAAATAGAAAAAAAATAAGAGAGTGAAAAAAGTTTGCTTTGATCTGGATTCGGACAGTTCTTTTTCTCTGAAAAGAAATGGCATTTTTGTTATGAGTTCTTTGGGATAGTTTTGGATCATTGTATTGCTGAGGATATCTGTTGTTCACAGTTGTTCATTGTACAATATTCCTGTCACTGTGTACAATGTTCTCCTGTTTCTGCTTTTTCACTCTTCTCCAGTTCATGTAAGTCTTTACCAGTTTTTTTTTATCTCCTGTCATTTCTTACAGCACAATAGTATTCCATTACAATCACATATTAAAACTTATCTGGCCATTCCCCAATTGATTGTTTTCCCCTCACTTTCTAATTATTTGCTCCCCCACAAAAGAGTTGCTAGAAATATTTTTGTATATATAGGTCTTTCTCCTTTTTTAAAAATTTCATTGGGATACAAATCTAGTAATGTTATTGCTGTATAATCCCATCCATCTTAACAAAAGTTATAATATCCCTACTGCACAAAGATAAGAATACCTGTGATTCACTTAAATATTGACCCATATGTACTTTATTCATGTACTTTTTATGTACTTTATTATAAAAATCTTTTATCATTAAAAATCTATGTGACTTGTTTCACAACATGACGAACAGGAAATAAGTATTATATGATAATATATGTCCAACTCATAACATATTACCTACCTTCTTGTGGGGGGAAGATTAGGAAGGCTAGAGGAAACAGATTGCAACAAAGCAAAAGGCAAATATTAAAAATTATATCAAAATGTAATCTGGAAAAATTAAAAACTATATTGACTCAGGAGCAAAATAACTGTGCCCTAAAGTCCCAAGGATATAAAGAATAATCTATTCACAATGCAGTAATTATTGAACAAGCCACCTGTAAAACCCTGGAACATTTAGACTGCCTACCTTTATGGATTAATGCAAAGCCTTTAATTCAGTTCTACTCTTTTGACTTATTCCTATACTTCAAGTATACAAAATAGTTACAAGTATAGTTAGAATATCTAAGTATTCAATGTCCACATGGAAAACTGTTTTTGATTTAAAACACACACCAACACAGTGATAACAAGAACAATTAATACATGGTATAGCATTTTTCCAGTAGATATTTTCTATTCATTATGATTCTGCCAAGCATTAAGTCTCTATCATGTCTTCTAAATAGGAATAAATAGGGCTTCTAAGTTAGAGTTGAACCATTGCATCTTATTACTTATGTGATTTAATGGATGACATCAAGCTATATGGCTCCACCAAAAACCAAAAAACAACATTAAATAGTTTCTTTATCTTGTGGAATTTTCCCTTTTTCTTTAACATACCAAGGAAAGACAGAAATTAAAGAATTCAAGTTTGAATTGAAGGTTCAATCCAATGTACAAAGATGATATATTCAAATCCCTTGATCTTTTCCAGGTAAAACTCATTAAGCATATAGCTATCAAAAAGAAAACTACAATTTTGTATATTATAAAATTTTGTAGCATCCTAAAATCAAGAGGGAGAGCACATATAAAGCTGTTAATACCTACCCAATACCAGTCATAATGTGAATTTTTAGAAATGTAAACTATAACAGATTTATTTATAATGTAGCCGAACACAGCTCCATATAATTGTTCCTAAACTCTCAACTTCCATTTTGGAATCAATACTAAAGTATTTGTCCTAAGGCAGATGAGTGGTAAGGGGTAGGCAACTGGGATTAAGTGACTTGCCAAGGACAACATAGTCAGGAAGTGTCAGAGTCCAGATTTGAACATAGGACCTGCTGTCTCTAGGCTTGGCTCTCTATCCACCGAGTCACATAGTTGCACCAGCTCCAAATAAATATTAAGGAAATACAGGGCCCATTATTTTAGAGCAGGTAGGAAAAGATTAACTTTCCTCATTAACAAGCAAGAAGGTTGATAGTAATTCTCAGAGTAAATGATTAAAAAGAAAAAAAATTGAAAAAACTCTACAAAAATATTTTTGAAATGATCATCATTTTAACAAATAAATAGATTTGAGAGTGGAGAATAGATAAGTGCCATTAAATTATCTGATTATTACTAAAAGTGATTTACTTCCAAATGAAACTTATGAAATGACAGTTCTAAGATGGAATCAAAAGGCCTTCCATGAGCAACAACCATCCCAACAAAGTATTTGACAAAGAAGTGTCACACTTGACTAAATAATTAAAGTTTGGTAATGGAAATGGAGAGTTTGATGATAACAAATTTATTCCAGGTTAAGACCACGAGAAATTGTGCAATAATTTTCATTAAGGATCCCAGATTTACTAATAAATGCAGATCATATAAAGAAGATTGTAGTAATCGAACTACTCATTATCATAGGCTGTTGACATTTAACATCTACCGAATACCTACCAAGACAAGAACTGGTGGCTAGAATTTTTATCAGAAGTTAGCTGTCTTTCATGGAATGACAGAGGATAAATTTCCATATTATAAATATAGACTCTATGATAGCTTTGAGAATCCAAACAAAAAAGTGTTCTGGAAACAGAGAATTGACAGATATAACCTAGATTCATTAAAAAAAATAAGAATGCTGTTTTTAATACATCTTACCATAGTAGTATTCTTAATCTCCCAGTTACATGGAAAAGGAAGCTTACAAAATACAAAGATTTAGACAGGAACTTAAAGATCATTTCATCCAAACCCTTTATTTGATAGCTGAGAAAATTGAGGCCCAGAGAGTTTAAGTTACTTGCCCAGCATCACAAAGTAGCAAATGTCAGAATCAGGCTTCAAAGTCAAGTCTGATGATGTAAAATTTAATACCTAAAATTCAGTGCTTTCTCTTCTGAGAATCTAATGATTCTTGTCAGTGGAATTGAGTCTTTTGCTTTAGTTGTGGCAGGGAGACTTCTAGTGAATTTACAGACATGAGCTTACTTCCTGATATTTTCCTCAACTATCAAAAGAAATTATTTTATATCATTGTGCAATAGTCTGTGGAACACTAAAAATAAGAGTATATAGCAAGACAGTGACTTTTCCCAGACCATTTCTTTCTGAACATCATCAAAATAAGAACACTATTTTTCCATAATAACAATTATAAGAATAAGCCCAAAAATCTAACAAGAAATAATCTGGTGGCTAGAATTATATGTATAAGAAGCTCATAATTCTATAAAGACTGAAAGATGAGAACTCCCCACACTACAAATTCAGACAGCAAAATATCCTGGAGAATGCAACCAATAAACTGTATTGGAACTGAACAATTATTACCGTCAGCCATAGTGACTGGAACATAACTTTGATTATTCACAAAAATTTAAGAGTAGCGTTTTAAATATATTTCCTTCTCAAGGGGCGGCTGCAACCAGCTTGAACCAGTTTGTGAGGGTCAATTGTTAAATTTTCAGTGAGAGCTCTTACATTTTAGAAATCAGCTATTGCTTCAAAGTAGGGCATTATTTGTGTGTGTGTGTGTGTGGTGTGTGTGTGTGTGTGTGTGTGTGTGTGTGTGTTGTCTTGCCTTAAAAAAGTGATGGAAAAATGTTTAGATTAAACTTAAAAGTGTATAATGCACAATTCCTTCCCCTCTCCCTCAGAAGCATTGTTTAAAGCACAGCCTTGCATGTCACTAATTCAAATGGTCTTATTCTCTGGCTTTGATAGAACAAAACATTTTCTATTTACAGAGACTAGACTGAGAAGATCAAAATTACATGAGAAAAAGGAAGAAGAATATCTCATCTCCTTTTTCCTATCTGGACTTCTACTGAGGATTCTTGTAGTGGGTTTAATCTCAATATTTTTATTCAATTTTAAAAAACAGCTACTTTATCTACTTGTACAGTATATAACAAAAAATAATATATACATATTTATAGAATATTAAATTTACAAGTCATATAATTTAAAAGAATAATAGCAATATAACAATTTGTCCTAGGATCATTCCTACTTGAATCTTATTGAAAAATCTTATTGGAAAAAAATGAGAACAAAATAAACAATAACAACAGCAACAATAGTAATAGATGACATTTTTATAGGGGAATAACCTTTCATTATTTGTTCTCTAAGAACAAGATTGGTTATAAAATAGATAACAAAACAATAAAGTCATGTCAGAGTAAGCAGTACAGATAATACAAGTCACACAAGTTCTGAGAATCAAATATAAACTAGAGTAGTTAGAGAAAGCTTCATGGAGACAGTGATCCTGGAGTTAGTCTTGAGAATTAAATATAGTTTGGATGGGAGAAACTATTAGAAATATGGTTAAAGAAAAACAAAACAAGACAAAACTTCTATCACACAGCTTTGCAAATGTTACTAAAGCCTAAGAGCTTCCCTTTGATCCACACAGCTAAGATTCTGAAGCAGAGATTTGACAGAACAGGGAAGGCTGTAAATAGTTTAAACACTGAGTGGCCGTGTTGAGCCTGGATGGGGAGAGCTCTCCCACCCCGGAAAGCTCAGTGACTGATGCCAATTCTGGCCTCACTAGTCAATGGGACACCTGCTTCTGGCATCTTGAACAGTTTTTACAATTTCACTGCAAAGAGCAGGAAGGGATTAACCTCATCAGGGAAGACTTAGTGAAGAGAAGGGAATCAGATGCCATACAGGAAGGGGTCACTGAACGCAGAAGCAGGAGCTGGCAGGAAGACAGGTCAATTGCACGTCCATTCTCACTTCCATCTGGTAAATGAAAAATGGTTGTGTCTTCAAGCCCTGGGCCTCTAAGATAAAGACAGGGGTACTATTTGAGTCAGTTTCTTTGTTTCAGTGTTACAGGCCATTTTTCTTGCAAGATACTGTTTAGAAGTTGCTGGGAACCAAAATAAGACCCTCCCTCTTAAGAATTCATGTGCTCAGGCATCAGTCTGTATGAAGTAATCTCAACCATTTTTCTTTTCCATGGTTTTAAAAGGTTGTAAAAGTTTTCTCAATGTAATTTTTATCACCTTTTTTTCTTTCCCTTTTTTTCATCATTTATGACCATATGTGTTTTTTATGATATTCACAACATGCTTGTGTCACAAGATTCAAATTTAATTTCCTGCAGTTACTGCACAATATGCATAGCAAAAAATGATATAAAAATGACAGAAAATAATGAACAGTCACTCCATTTCTTCTAGGTTACCCTTTGAAAATAAAACTCAAGGATAATCCACATGAAGCCTCTGATTGGCTGTCTACAGATCCATGTTGTTTGGGGAATTTATAATAATCGTTAGAGATTTTCAAATCTTCCGATAGTGGCTGAGGGATTTGCTTTATTGGGAAATTATCAACCTATGCACCCAGAGATTTAAGATTTCTTATAACTTCCTTCCTACTACTTCAGGGGATTGGAGTATGAATGAATGAGTAGGGGAAAGTTAGCTAGTACAGTACTTTATCAGTAATATTTTGTACCTTTTTCCTGAAAGCCCAAATGTCAGAAACTAACTTGAGCAAGTAATTAGAAAAACTCTTAGTTTCCAGGAAACCTAATGAACCAAAATCAAAGATGTTGGTCATCCCTGACTGGGGTCATATTAGATCCAGAACTACTAAATTGCCCTCTCCTACTACTCCAGTAACTTTGATTCAAGATTCTGAAAGACTAATACCTTAAAGAAGGGAAGGATCATGGCTAGCATATACCAGCTCCATATTTAAAATATTGTCCACTATAACATTTGTCGGTCATTACAAATCCAAGCTCTGGCACATGAACTTCTCCCAGACACTTTTAATCTCAGCTCATGTTGGCTCATTCTAGCCAACTGGCTCCATATTCAAGTCCATTTGACCTAGCTTTGGCATCTTCTCACCTCGGCTCCAGCTGATTCTCTGGCTTCTTTGATTTAGGGGTTGAACTATGAGATATTGGTGCTACCTGTACTTCTATTTTGCCTCTCCTCCCAGGACTGAGGTCTAACTCCTTTCCTCCATCCTTTATATAAAACAGTTTCCAGTTCAGTTCTCTTTTTTTCAGGTCTGGCTGGTAGCCTATAATAGCCTGATTTTTCAATAGAACCATAACCATCAAAATCTACATCTAGGCAAATGGTGTTGAGCTACTGCAGCTTGTATCTGCTGATGCTGACTGCACTGAGGCCTAAACATAGGTGAGACCCAGGTACAGTGATTTCTGGGGAGAGGATGCACACATTTCCCCCCAAGTTGCTGACTCCTTATTTATGATATGCTAATTATGGCTCTTCTTTCTACTGACTAAGAGGATTATTCCACAAAGAAAAGATGGACATCCCTACCACAGCTAAATAGCATGTTCAAAACACAGGTGGAGCACAGTAAGTGTTGTTGACTAACACCTCCCTTCTGTCTATTATTTACTAAATCTCTATTTAGACACCCAAAAAGGCAAGTGAACATCTTTTCTCTGCGAGGTGTAATTCTCATGAAATGTCAATGTTCCCTGAGCTTGCTCAACTTCTTCCAATTGCTTGTGAGTGGGAGAAAAATACCTAGGTAGAGAGAGAAAAGAAAAAAGGAGGAAAAAAGGAGAAACTATAGAAATAGAGCTTTTCCACTCAAGACAAAACTTTTTGAGTAAAAGTTTTAAAATAGGAAAAAATAAATTAATATCATGTCCTTCCCAGCAAACCAAACTACTACCTATTACATTAGTATTTAATGGATAGCCCATATGGCAGAATGAACTGACTGCTATCATTTGCTTTCTTGAAGAAACTCATCAACAAAATTCCAGTGCTTTTGAGACACAAAATGACCTAAGGAAGGAAAGGAAATGGTTTTTAAGACCTCATCATGCTCTATTACATATTACATATTTTCTTCAGTATATCTTATGTAATATATGTAATGTTACATGTTTTATATACTATATAAATAACATATTACACATATATAATATGATTTGTATCATGAGTCATTTTATAAAATTGTATATTATATATTATAATATATAGTATCATCTTAGATTATTTATATTATATATTATTATAACATGTTATATTACATGTAATATAATATATTATTATATATTACAGATTTTGAATAAAAAGTGATCATCTGACCCCTTTAAAAGAGCTGAAAGAAAAGACTTTGTCCAGGTTATAGGGCCAAGACCTTTACTTGACAGACAATGCAATAGCAGTAACAAAAATAGAGGTATTGTTTAAACCTATATCAAATTGCTTGCCATCTCAAGGAAGGGAGAGAGAAAGGAGGGAAGGATGGAATTTGGAACTGAAAAAATTTAATATAAAAATTGTTAACACCTAATTGGGAAAAACAAACAAACAAATAAATGAATGAATTTATATATATATGTATATATATATATATATATATATATACACACACATATATATTTAAAGTAGAGATGCTAAAAATTGAGGCTATTAGCCCTTACTAGGGGAAGGGCAGGTGTCCATAGCGTAAGGGAATTGACTGAAGCTTTGTCTCCATAATTCGATCAATTCAGTCCAAACTTAGTCAAGCTCCATTTGTACAAAAAACTCTTAATTGACTGATTCTCACCCATCCTTCACTTTTCAGCCCCTTGCTATCATACAATAAAGGAACAGCATAAGTCACCTGTGCTTAATGCCTCCTGTCTGACCTGCCCTGAAGAGACTATTTGTATTTTAAGAGTTATACACTGGCTTTCTGCTATTTGCTGTATTATTGTGTAGCTGGTGTTGTTTAATTAGTCATTATTTGGAGGAGGGGGGGGGGTGTGAGTGAAACTTTGCTTTGGGGCTGAACATGTGTATCCCATGTCTAGCCAAGAGTACATTTGAAAATGTTAGTAATAAGCCAGTGGCATGGAAACAAGCTCTCATCTATCCTGAAAAACCATCTTGAACTCACATTTTGCACAGAACAATTTCACAGTAAACAGAAGTCTATCATCGCTAGAGTTACCATCTGCAATTTGCAACACTGAAACAATCAATCGGTGTCTGCTTTACTCCTGGGGTCTTTTGCTCCTCCACAAGTCCCTCCGAAGCTCGCTGTTCCCTACGATGCCTTGGTCTCTATATAGGAAACATGTATGGCTACATTGTAATGTGCATGTAAACATTTGTGGGACTGATTTATTGTGCCCTGTGTTTTCTATTGAATTAATACCAAATGTTAAAGAAAATGCTTCGAAAATAAATGCTTCATACAAGTCACTCATTGAAAACAGTGCTGACAGATGTCGACTGGCTCGGGGATGGGGTGAGTTCCCAACAATAATAGCAAGTGGAGTGGTGAGGCTGAGTTTGCTGAATTAGAATCTTCGCTGAAGTGAAAGATACCTTTGAAGTCCTTCTCCAGTCCTATGTCTCAGGCTCATTATGTCCCAGTCACTCGAAGGTGTAGTTTTGCTGTTTTAGCAATATCTAGATGTCGGGTTATGAGAGGGATGTATGAGAGAGAAGCTGGCTACCGAGGAAGAGTGTGGACTCTTGAAACAGAGGACCTGAGCTGCCCAGTGTTTACCACCTGAGTGTGACCCTGGTTAAATCATTTAATCATCCTGGATCTCCTTTTTCTCATCTATACAGTACAGTGAGATCTTTAAATCATCATTGTCCTTCTAGATCTAGGATCTATAAATGCTTTCTCTAGAACTTCTATCTTGGAAGCAGCTTGGAGTAGTAGAAAGATTTCTAGATTTGTATTTAGAGAACCTCATCCCAGATGTTTAGTGTCAAGGCAGCTAAGATGGCATAGGGTGATGAAATGCACTCCTGGAGTCAGGAAGACCTGAGTTTGATCTGATCTTTGACACTTACTAGCTGTGTGACCCTAAGTAAGTCACTTAATCTCTGTCTGCAACAGTTTCCTCATCTAAAAATGGGGGATAATAATACCTCCTACATCCCAGAGTTGTGAAGATCAAATGAGTTAATATTTATAAAGCATTTAACACACTGTTCAGTGCATAGTCAGCACCTAATGCTTATTTTCTTCCTTCCTCAGCTAGTTATAGATTTCCTCTCTGGTTTTGTTTTCTCATCTATAAAGTGAATAAGTTGGATTTAATGGCTTCGAAGGTTCCTTTCTTCTCCCAACCTATGATTCAGAATGTTTTCAAAAGGAGGTAAACAAGGTCTAGAGAGATTTGGAAACTATGTTATATGAGGAATGATCAAAGGAACATGAATTTTTAGCCTGGAGGATAAGAGCTGCCATGAAATATTTGAACAACATTCATTTGGAAGAAGTAATTTAAAATCATCTCAAATCCAGCCCCAGATACTTCCTAGCTGTGTGGCTCTGGGCAAGTCACTTAACTTTGCTTTAATTCACCAAAGAAGGAAATAGCAAACCATTCAAGTGTCTTTTCCAAGAAAACCCCATGGACATTACTAAATGGCTGATGAACAAGCTTCTGTGTAATAATGTATTAGAATATTTCTCATTTGAAATATCAGCAACAGAGTCCATGTCTTTCAGAAAAGCTGAAACACACATTTTGTGTGCCTTGTATATGGGTAAAGTCTCCTATAAATGGTTTCACCATGTTAGCACTGATTCTTATTCTCAATTTATCTGAGATAGTAATCGAGATACAATTCTCTGATGGTAAAATCAGAATAATCTAGAAGTCAGAGAGTAATTTTTAGTTCTGACCTAAATTAATCCCATCCAGACTGTGCATAGATATATATTATTTCCCAAAGTTTTTCTAAATTTATAGACGATCTATTTCCATCAAATTTCCAAGGCCATAGGGCAAAGAACAGACTTTTTTTTTAAGATTGGTGATAGTACTTATAATGTATCCTTTCCTTCATTTACCAAAAGAGTCAGATGGAAGGCAACATGCTACAACAGAAAGAGCACTGACTCCAAATGTGGATAGCTTTTGAATAATCATGATAATGATAGTAGCATTGACATAATACTTTAAGATTTATAAAGTGCTTCTTTGTAAATCTTTGTAATTTTTGAATTCTTTGCAAATCTTTGTAAAAAAAAAAAGTACTATTACCTGAAAAAGGAAAATATCTAGAGGTATACATCAAGAAATTTTCAGAATTGCTCTATTAATAATGTATTGATTTCCTCAAATTTTCTCGAATTCAAATAAAGCTTTGTATTGTTTTCTCTTGGTCACTTTCACAAAATCATACTAGATTGATCTGCACTTTGCCATAGGATAGTTGATTATTGTTTTCTGAACAACAGGTAAGAAGCAAGGCGGATAGGGTAGAACCACTGCCCCACAGTCAGTTGGCAAAAATTATGCATCTATTTACTAGGTCAAGAACTGTGCTAAGTAGTAGAGAGACAAAGACAGATAACAAGATATTTATGCTGGCCAAACTCTCATGTCTTGTTTAGGACAAAGTATGGTTCAGGGGAGACCCATTAATTAGAGAGATAAGGTGAATGTTGATTTATTCACCCTTCAATCCAAATATCAATGTGAGTCACAAAAGAGAGAGAGGATTCGGTGATGATTTCTGGTAAGTGGCAAGGTAGATGACACAATGCTAGTAGAAGGCCAGACTCTGTTGTCATGGTGAGTGGGCCTCTTGGCTATAAAATCACCAGTGTTTGTTTTTTTAATTGATGTCATCTTGGTAGTCATCCCTCAATCTTCTCTAAGCTAAACTCCCCTAGCATTTTCAACCTATCATCAAGTGTCATGAATAGAAAAGGACGTTCACCATCTTGGTTTCCTTGGTCTGGATTTTCTCTAGTTTAGTAAAATTTAATCTGGGTTTCATCAATACTCAGATGTGAATATACTCTTCCAGATTCATATGTTTTCTAACCAGGGCAGAAGACAGAAGAGCTATCATCTTATTCCTGGAAATTAGACCTCTCTTAATGCGATTCAAGATTTCATTAATTTTTGTGGCTGCAACATTACATATCTCCTGCTGTCTCATCCTGAAACTCCTCTCAGTGCCTAGAGCTTTCACATCCTAAATCATCTTACCCTTCCTGTCATCTATTCACCTTTGAATATCCCTCAACAAGTCCTATTCCCCTTATTCTATTGGTAAGTTCCTAATGGAGGTTCCATTTGATGAAGGGGCTCAGGCCTTTATTCTCCTGGCCTTGTCAATTCTCTGTATTTCAAAATCATACACCCCCCCACTTGAATCATTTTATTTCTACTCCTTCTTTCCTATAGCTTTTAATCTCCCTTTTTTACTAGTTTTCTTCCTCCATTAGAAGTGAAACACCTTGAGAGTATGGTCTGGCTTTCTTTTTGCTTATATTTGTATCTTTATCACTTTATACAGTGTCTGGCATATAGTTAGTGCCTATTAAATGCTTGTTTCCCTTCCCCATTTTTATTTGGAAAAATTAATTTTTGAACTCAAGTATAAGGCATTACATACATCCTTATCAAATTTGACTTTGTTAGGTTTTGCTCTGAGTTCTAGCCTGATGAGATCTTTTGGGCTACTGAGTTTGTTATCCAAATGTAAAGATTTTGATTATTATATAGCACAATTAGCTCTTGAATAAGCCAAGGGAAGGAAGAAGGAGGAGCAAAATGACTTTATATTTGGACCAGTATAATGAATTTTCTGTAATATCTATCATATTTCATTTGTGTAACTATTTATACTTTGCAATTCAGGAAATGTATTATTATACCCATTCCACAGATGAGGCTAAAGAGGTTAATTGACCTTTCCGTGGTTTCATAGGGAATTAATAACAAAGATATAAGAACCCAGCTCTTGTATTCATGATTAAGTCTTTTCAGATTCTATCTTTGCAAGATGCTAAGTGTAAAGATACACTAAACAACAAAATTGGGAATCTCATGCTTGCAATTTCCATATTTATTCTATTGACTCGTGTCATTGACTTTCAGACCACCCACTCAGCCATTTGTAGTTCCCATGGGATACAGCCTTTAAGTTAGGAAGTTCATCTGATGTCCATCATATGTGACCCTCCCCAATGCTTCTTCAGCACACCTCTGCCACCCTGACCTTCTGCATCTATTATGAGATCATTCAGGGAGATAGCTGCACATCTTTCTGCCTGGCTCATGCTAGGTAACCACTAGCTTTCTGCTCTTTTCTTTTCACTGTAGATCACTGTAGCACCGCATAGATCAAGACAGCACTATTACTAGATATTTATGCCCTGATCTTCATGAACAGCATTACAAAATATAGGCACATACATGCATTCATTCAACAAATACTTACCAAGTTCAGAGAAATCAGCATCAGGGGGTAAGGGAAGGTATATGAGTTAATTGACAATATTATTTGCCTAAAAATATGCCTGTCTCCCTTTTAGAAGGCGCAATTTTCTGAAAGTAAATTATAGCTTCTTGCATTAAAAGGAGAAATTTTCCATCTGTAGGAACCCAGTATTGGATATTTCATGTAGGAATGGATAACATAGACTATGTACTTAGATGGTTATGTTAAACATGACATAGATACCCTTCAAGGTCTTCTATCCAGGGTGGGAAGATTAAGCATGTCCACAATTAAATAAAATTTATTCCATTCGTTCCTTCTGAGTGGTGTTGCAAAGACATGATAAAGGAAGTTTTGGTGGAAGAGGTGGCATTTGAACTGGATCTTGAAAGATAGTTATATGAAGGTGTTAGTCAAATAAAGAGGTAAGACTGCCAGATTTAGTTCAGTTTAAATGTATTGGTCCTGAACTGATATCAACAGAATTATATTCATAAAGGCTCCTTTTTCCCCCCATTGGAATAAAGAAAGATGAGACGGAGTAAAAATCAATTCAGACATGGAAAATGACTAGAAAATAGATTAAAACCAAAATTAAGAAAAGTCACAAGTATAGGGCTTCCTAATCTTTATTTTTGACATGGACCCCTTTGGCAATGTTTTGAAATCTATGGAGCCTTTCACAGAATATGTTTTTAATCTGTAAAATAAAATACAAAAAGACTAAACGGACATCAAAGTCTAATCAAAATAAAGATGTAGTTTTTTTCATTCCTCTTCACAGACCTTCCTGACACGCTAATACCCTTGGGAGTCTGTGGACCCCAGGTTAAGAAACCCTGCAAGAGCAGTTAACTTCCTTTTTTGTCTTATATAAAAGGAAAAGGGCCAAGAGGTAAAGTCTTATTTGGAAATTAAATTTTTTTCTACCTAGGTGACCATTTAAAGTTTCATATCTTGATAATTCAACTTTCCATTGAAGCTAAATCTTTAAATCATCCACCTACCAGACCTAAAATTTTCTGAACACAGTTTGTCTAGAAATTACTGACTCTCCCCTGTGGACTTTTGGTCTTTTGGTAACACACACATGGCTTGCATACTCTGGATAGTTAAGATTGCTCTTGTGACTTATTTTTATTGATTGTCTGAATGATGATGAAAAGAAAATGTGTTGAATTTGCAAAGATTTTTTAAAATGCCTTGTAGAGATCCAATACCTCCACTTGTATGCTTGCTCATAAAGAGTAAAAATGAAAGGATTTGTCCAAATGTGTGGCATAATATGGTAGTAATAGAAGGGCTTTTATCTCTCATCATAAAGAGCACTAGAGCAAGAGGATTAGGGGAAAACTCTTTGAAAATCAGAGCTCATGTTATTGCTACTTGATGGACTAACAATTTAGATCTAATTGATCACGGCATTAATTATCCATAATCTCTACATACATGGGGAGCCTTGTGGGATATTTCTAATCAAATTAAAACTAATTCAAAGCCATCTCAGATTACAGAATGTTTTGTCTCTCTTTTCAGCTAGGAGAGTCGGGGGAAATGTACTGCTTATTACAGGCTGATCTGAGTGCCTGCACTGTATAAAGGGCCTTTAATATAATCACTTTCACAAAGCTGAGGGGAGTAGTAGCCTTCTGTAATTGAGCTGAGCAGAAAGGAGACTTTTTTTCATTTTTAAATGAAGAAAGATTTGACAGCATATTCATTTTACCAACTCAAATTTATGCACCTCTTAAATACTTCAGATGAGTTTTCTGGGGTACTATTATGCAAACTCTAGAAATTATTGATTAGAACTGCATGCAGAATCAAGTATCAGGATGACTCTTTCTCATACTTGGAGACAACTTTTTTGGTGTTTCTGGTGGCTGTTAAATTAATTATGTGATGCTGATGGCATAGAAAGGGTCCTAGAAAATTAAAGGTACTGAATTCTAGTTATAGCTTACCCCTTAATGAAATATGTGAACTCACTTCTCTGGTACTCCAGGTTTCCTTCTCTTTAAAATTAGGAATAAAGTTGCTACGTTTCCATTGAGTCCTGAAATTGTATAAGCTGATTTCCATTTCTTACACTTATCCTCAATTCCCAAACTTAGCTTAAAGCAGGAGGCATCAAGGCACAAAAGAAAGAGTGCTAGGTTTGGACTGAGGAAGCTCTGGGTTTGAATTTTATCTTAGATCCTATTGATATAATATTGGGCAAGTCCATTAACCATTTTGAATCCCTATTTCATAAAATGGAAAATAATGTTAACATCTGTCTAGAAGAGTAGTTATAAGACTCAAATGAGATAATTCAGATAAATGCTTTTTAAACCTACTGATGCTCACTAAATATTAGCTATTATTATAATGTTAATAATATCAGGGATATATTTTTGTTTTATCTGGCCTGAAGCAACGATTTAATTCTCTGAATTATTATTGTACCACTCACTACCATCTTTTCCCAGAGAAAAAGTTAAAAGATAATAAAGGAAAATATCCAACAGTATTTCAATCAATTTTTTAACCTTATGTTCTGTGAATCTGATTGAAAGCAACTAGTGGACAGCTAGATAGGTGACTTTACTTTTTCATAAAAAAATATTTAAACCAGAGTAGAAAAAATATGCAGAAAATATGTAACTTACTCATCTGATAAGAGATTCATGCCCACAAAGTGATGTCCTGGTTCACTTCCCACAAAGAACAAATATGGGTTTACTGCACATAATCACACTCCATCTTAGAAAGGAAGTCCAGCTCTGTTTGAGATTGCCTGTATTTAAAGCAGAAGTAAAAATGAGTTTGAAAGTATGACTTAATTTTCATGACTGTGTGTGTATGCATGTGTGTGTTCATGTGTATGTGAGAGACAGAGGCAGAGAGAGAGAAAGAGAGACAGAAAGCAGAGACAAAGAAAGATTTCTTTGTTATTATCAAGGAAAGAAGTCCGTCCTATTGAGGAAAGATGTTCTATGAGAAGTACCTTAGAATTTTAGTTTTAAGGATTTTGCATTTGAGCCATTTAATTCCTTTGATGTTTCAGTAGACAACCTTACAAAATGAGATTTCCTTGTCTGAGGAAAGAATAGTTTAAAAATCCTATAAACAAAAGTGTTTTAAGGCTTCTGGGAAATAAAATACTTCTTACCAAACAAATTTTGATGAATTAAGTGCAAATGAATTGAAAACATGTGGATTAATTTTTCTTTAAAATGCGCATGGGTTTAAAAGTTACAGAGGGGGAAAATTGCTTTGCAAAAGACATTCTGGACATTGGGTAAACCCAATGAAAAGAGATAACTGTAATTTCTTCCCTAATAAATAGCAATGCACCAATTCAACTCAATTAACAAATAATAAGAGTCTTCTTTGAGAAAGACACCATGCTAGGGGCTGAAGCTAGAGTGATGAAAAATAACAGTGTCTGGTCTCAAAGAGTTTAGTCAATATAAGGAAATAGAGCAGATGAGTCCAATACAAGAAAGAATGGACTGAGGAAAAGAAGAGATTAAGAAAATGAATAATAAGAAATTTGAGAAGGGAGGGGATTAAGGTGATATGAAAGAAGTTGGCTGGAACCTGAAAGATTTAATTACTCTAAAACAGAGGAGCAAATTTCAGGCATGAGAACAGCTTATAAGGGAGGGGAGAATAGAGATTGGGAACAGGTCCATTTTGATTAGAACCAAAATTAAAGAAGAATGAGTATGAGATTAGTCTGAAAAAGGGAGAGTAGAATAATATTGAGATATTATATGCTACATTCATCACCCATACTTCTCTTCATTTATTTATTAAGAAAAGGAAGTGTGTCTGAACTTTTCTCTGAGTGTGATTGGTCTTTGTAATTAATTAGAGTATAATAGTCTCACCTGGAGCCCCCAAGATATTCAGGTCATATTGTATTAAGCTGACTGTAATCTACAAGGAAAGGTTTTAGGTAAAACATTATTAAATAGTGAAAAGTGGCAATTCCTAATATGTGGACCATTATGGATTTTTCTCCACGTGACTATATGTAGATTAACACTAGCTGAGATGACATCTGCCCCTTATTTTTGTTTATATTTTTATAGCCACCATTTGTATTTTTTCTTGTTTCTAATACTGTTCCTCATTTAATATATCTTCTCATGGTTTTCTTGATTCTTCATATAACATTGAAGACATTTAAGTAAGGAAATCACACTAGTGGAGCTGTATGAATAACAGACTGAAGAGGGGAGAGAGAGAGAGAGAGAGACAGGTTCAAAGAGTATTGTGATTCTAGTCAAAAAGGAATGTATATAACAAGAGGAGGGATTTTTTAAAACTTCCTTTTTTCCCATTTTTATTTTTTCATTTCACTCCACATCAAGTTCATGGAGGTCTTTCCAGTTCATACAGAAATCAAGCAGTTCATCATTCCTTATAGCACAATAGTATTCATATATCATATACCACAATTTGTTCAGCCATTCTCCAATCAAGGAACACACCCTTGTTGTCCAATTTTTTGCCTCCACAAAAAGTGCAGCTATTATTTTATATTTTTGTACAAACATTTTTTTTATCTCACTGGTGTACAAACCCAGCAGTAGTATGACTGGATCAAAGGGCATGCATTCCTTTAAAGCCCTTTGGGCATAATTCCAAATTGTCTACCAGAATGATTAGATAAATTTACAATTCCACCAGCAATGTCCCAATTTTGCCACATTCTCTCCAACATGTATTATTTTCCTTTACTTTTATATTGGCTAATCTGCTAGGTGTCAGGTAGTACCTCAGAGTTGTTTTGATTTGTGTTTCTCTTATCAGAAGATATTTAGAATAATTTTATATGTTTATTGATAGTTTTTATTTCTTCATCTGAAAACTGACTATTCGTGTCCCTTGATCATTTGTCAAATGAGGAATGGCTTGATTTCTTATAAATTTAACTTAGTTTAAATATTTGGGAAGTTAGACTTTTGTCAGAGAATTTTGTTATAAAACTTTTCCTCAGTTTGTTGCTTCTTTTCTAATTTTGATTGCATTGGTTTTATTTGTACAAAACCTTTTTAATTTAATATAATTAAAACTATTTATTTTACATCTTTTACATTACATTTTACATCATTTCACATTTGCATTTTACATTTTACAATAATGTTCTCTATTTCTTGCTTGGTCTTAAATTCCTTCCTTTTCCATACTATCCTATGTTCACCCAATGTATTTGTAATTTCACTCTTTATATTTAAGTCATTTACTCATTTTGAAGTTTTCTTGGTAAAGGGTGTGAGATGTTGATCTATATCTAATTTTCCTCATACTATTTTCCAATTTTCACAGCAGTTTTTGTCAAATAATGAGTTCTTATTCCCAAAAATAGGATCTTTGGGTTCATTCAACACTAGTTTGCTAAGATCATTTACTCCTAGTCTATTCCATTGATCTACCCTTCTATCTCTTAACCAGTACCATATTGTTTTGATGATCATTGCTTTATAGTACAACTTAAGTTCTGGTACTGTTAAGTTTCCATCCTTTACATTTTTTTTCATTAGTTCTCTTGATATTCTTGATCTTTTGTTCTTCCAGATGAACTTTGTTATAATTTTTTCTAATTCTATAAAAGAGTTTTTGGTAGTTTGATAGGTATGGCAATGAATAAGTAAATTAGTTTAGGTAGTATTGTCATTTTTGTTATATTAGCTTGTCCTACTCATGAACAATTAATATATTTCTAATTGTTTATATGTACCTTTATTTGTGTGAAAAGTGTTTTGTAGTTGTGTTCATATAATTCCTGAGTTTGTCTTGGCAGACAAATTCCCAAATATTTTATATTATCTGGAGTGATTTTAAATGGAGTTTCTCTTTCTAACTCTTGCTTCTTAGTCTTGTTGGAAATATATAGAAATGCCGACAATTTATGTGGGTTTAATTGATATCCTGCAACTTTTCTAAAGTTATTATTTCCACTAACTTTTTAAGGAGGAGGGACTTTGTGAATAGAAAGAAAGGAATGGATGCAAAGCCTGTTTTGGAACTGGAATTAATAAGACTTGTCACAAAATTGGAGATGAGATGTGATTATTATGGAGATAATGCCCAAACGAGGAAGTGATAAAGCAATAGACTAATATTTCTAAAGAATATCGATATAAACATTTTATGTAAATCTTAGCAGAGAGGTACATCTAAAAAAAGTTATGCATTTTGATTTTGTTGGATTTATGCTAAGAATATAAAGATGGCAATATTAAGGAAGCAACATAAGTAGTCTTATTACCAACAAAAATAACAAAACTCTAATGACTAATTCAAAAGAAACAGAAAAGCCTTTGAAAAAATATAGTGTTGATTTATGTTAAAAAGCAGAGGAATGGGTGACTCCTTTTTAAATATGACCAAAGCTATATAACTATAACAAAACAAATCAACAGCAATAAGAAGTAGTTGTAGTAGCAGCAGCAGCAGTAGTAGTATGTAATGGAGATAATTTGAGGAAAGGTGTGTGGTAAAAGGGGATTTTGAAAGGAGGTTGTCAGGGTAATCTAGGTTACAGGTAGGCTGGAATAAGGAGATTCAGGATATAATATGGGCTGAAGGGAACAAGATCTTCAGGGAGAGGGAGAATTAATCTAAATAGGCAAAGACAGCAGGGCTTATAGACTTAGACTAAGACTTAAACACAAACTGAGGGAAATAGATTGAACTGAAATTAACTACAGGCTTTAGTTAATTTCACAGGCAGGGACTTGTTTTGAAGTTACACCTTCCTTCAAGATGGATACCCCGGCTTCCCTCAAACCCAGAGTATATTGGTTCTTTCCCTCTTCTTCCCTCTCTTAATAACTAACTGACAAATTAACTAATAGGTCTGTTGAAACACAAAGGGTTTATTATCTTTAAGGATGATTTGTCAGGAAAGTGGATTGAGGAAGCCCTAACAGTTGTTCCAGGATCCTCAGGTTGGGGAAGGGAGGCAGAGATGGAGTCTGAGCAAGGTCCTGCCTTAGCTCAGCTTTCAAAGGTGCTCTTGATGTCTAAAGGGAATAAAATGATGACTAACCAATTTCTTTAGATAAAATACTGCCAAATTATAGTTAAACCCCGCACAGATTTGAACTACTCTCTAATTTACTCTCCTTATTAACTCCACAGACATTTAAGGCAAGGGAAGGAAGGTAGGAATAAGGTAGGGAATGAAGATCCAAAGAGTTTATCTAAACTAACAATTCTTAAATAAATATTTCAAAGCTAGGCTAAATTTCAATTGTACAGATAGGCAAGGAAGCAGCTCAGCTGGTCTGAAACTCTCTCCACGAGATTCCCCAAAACCAACTGACTTCTCTCCCTCAAGATTCCAAACCCCTAACTGATTCCAGAACTCAGCCAAAGCTTGAAAAATTATCATGACTCCCTCTCTCTGTACTACAAGTAACAGTTTTGTTGTAGGACTAGTAGTAGTGAAAGAATGTAATTTTTCCTAAGAAATTCAGAGGTAAGGCAAGAATGGTCCCACTCTACATTTCTATTTAAATAAAAAAGTAGTTTAGTTGAGCACACTAGATTAGCAAGACCCAGAATAAATATAATACAGTAATCTCAATATCTGGTAAATTCTGAGTTTACCCAGTCCTTCTAGATCTTATTAAAGCAATTAATAAAATATACTGCCCTTGAAAGCAAACTAGAGATACAAGTCAGATGATTGGTGAAATCAAAATTGTTTACTTTAAAAAAAACTTTAAGCCTAGACAATCAACAACACAATAAATCAAATTCTATCAAAATTTATAATATTTGCTAATTGCTGAAGGGTCCATTCTCATACTGATAATTAAACAATTTGCTCTCCTGAGGCAGTAAAAACTGAATCCATCTTAACAATGGGTCTATCAAACCACTCAGCTCTTATTTCTGATTTTTCCTTTTTCATCCCATTAATCTGCTTTCCCATTTTTCTAACCAGTTCCAAATGGTTTTGATAATTGCTGCTTTATAACATAGTTTAAGATCTGGAAGTACTATTCATTCTTCACCCTTTTCTTTTTCCCTTTGATATTATATATCTTTTATTACTCCAAATAATTTAAAAAACGATCCTAAGAGGCTAGAACAATGGGACAAATCTAACAAAAGTGAATTTCATGAGAAGTTAAATCTTAAATTTGGTTAAAAATGAAATTCAAAAGTTCAAGATGAAGAAGGTGTGGTGAGATAAAAAGATCCTTTGAAAAATATCTGACATTTAGAGGTCTGAAATATCCACATAGGACAATGTTGTGATATGGCTAAAAAGCAAAACCTAATTTTAGGCTTAATCTGTGCCTTTCTGTTCTTCTATCACCAGATCAAATATAGAGCACTGTTTTTGTTTCTCAGTGTCATATTTTAATGTAGTAAGTATGTGTCTCATGGTTTACTTTCCTGGAGTCAGTCTGCTATATCTACTGCTTAAAATTTTAAGACAGATAATAGATTATTATTGATACATTTTAAAAATATTGTCTTCAAGTCCTCTTTTATTCCTTCTTCCAGCCCCTTCCAAAGAGTCAGCCCTTATAACAAAAATTTTAAAAAATTTAATGAATTTTAAAGAAGAAAATTCTACTGCAATATTTGATATCATATTCAATGTTTCAAACACACAAACCTCCACTTCTTCAAAGGAGTAAAGAAGATATCTTTTTATGTATCTTCATTGTGGCCTGTGCAAATACATGGAAATAGGAGACAGAGTGGTGAATTTGGGGAATCACCAATAATCATGAATATGTAATAGGAGTGATTTTTTTTTTAAAAAAAAGCAATAAATATTGGTTTGAGCCAGATATGGAAAATATTAATGCCACACTCAGGAGATTACATTTTATCCAAGACACAGTAGTGGGGCTGAGAAAAGTGAGAAGTAAGGAATGACAACGTCCAGATCTTTTAGTTATGAAGATTATTTTGGCAGTTATGAATGATAGATTGGAATAGAGGAGAAACTGAAATCAGGAAGCCCCATTAGGAGACCAATGTCAAAGAGAAAAATAATGAGAACTTGAACTAGGGTGATAACCAAGTGAATAGAGGGATACTGAAGATATACCAAGATTTGGCAAATGGTTAGATTTAAGGTATGAGAAATCAGGAAGAGTCTAGAATAATTTGGGGAATCCTTGATCACTTGTCTAAATTCTATCACCTACCTCTGAATAAATTAATATTAATGTACCAATAAAATCTATTCAAGGATCCCCAAATTCCTTATTTCTGGTGGAACCGACACCCTTTCAGTCACCCAAATATTCAGCTCCAGAATCCACATATAGATCCTATCCTTTTCATTCAAATATCTAGTTTTGGAGTTATATATAGATATTGATATATCCATATTCATCCAAGTTACATCTAGATCTGGTCCTAATGAATGACTCCCATGTGTTCTGTGTGTCCTTTTCATCAACCAAAAAAAAAAGGTTCTATGAACTCTCAGAGTAATTTAACATATACCTCATATTATTGTTTCAGATGTGTTAATTAATCATTTGAAATAACTGTCATAAAATTTGCCCCCAAAAGTTCGAAATTAACACTTACATGATAAATTCATATTTAATTGATTCTACCTAAAATTATGAAAACTTTAAATATAAAATTACACAACTCAAAATTATACAAATTATAAAACAATTTTGACTATTTTGTGTGGGCCTTTATATAAAGGTTAAAAGAGATAATGCATCAAGATCTTATTTGTTTATTATTTACCCAACTTCATATTACATTTCTTTATTTTATAATATTTGATGGCTATAAAGAATCCTTTAATGAATTAATTTATAATGAGAAAGATGTTTAACATAATGATCATATATTAATTTCAACATTGGACTTTTTAAAATATTAAGATTTATAATATTTGGTTCAAAATTAGGCAAACATAAATCTTGTTCTACATAATTTATTTCTACATTTTGATTTAAAGCAAGAATCAAGTGAAAATGCCCATACAAATATTTAGAAGGAAAGGATAGGAGAATTTTATAAACACATTTGATGAGAGATTTAAATTCTTTAAATAATTTAGCACCCTAATAATCAATGAAAATGAAATTATTTATGATACAAAATATTTGCTTTTCTACAGGCTCATGACAAGTGCTATGTTAATTGATACATGCACATAAAGTTCAGTTGCATATATCATTTCACTTAAAACAATGTTTTAATGTAAACAAACCTTTGTAAGAAAAAGATCTTTTCAGACATGAAACCACACTTATGGTGGTTTGGAAACAATTTGATGACAAGTTGAGGAACTTCAAGAATAAATTATGCTTAATTAAACATGTATTAAGTTTGATTTAATCACTGAACACTCAAATCAGTATTCTTATGTCCATGAATTTCAAATCAATGCATAAATTAACCTATAATCACCTATCTATAAGACTTCAAATGTACATATCCTTATCATTACAGAGTAAATATATGTATATGTATATGTGTGTATGTGTGTACATAAAGATATATAGTATATATGTAACATAATTGGGTAATTAATTATTACTTAAAAGAATCAATAATTTTTTGTACAAACATATTGACCATTGTCTCACAAAACTCTTAATTAATAACATTGGTCTAGAGCTATAGCTACATGCCTCATATCAGTACACTTATGTCACCTATATAGAAGAATATGTTGAAGTCAATACATACACCCTATATAAGATATAAATCTATACCTTTGTACAGCTTCAGATTATATATCCATAGGAACTATATCCATACATATAACTATCAATACCTATATATCTTTCTTTATGGGAATTATCTATGTAGAGATGATCAGTGAACCTATGGAAGTGTCTGAGCTCATCTAGAGAAACAGAAAGTACACAGGAAATAGAAAGTTTAAAAAGAGCCTTAGAAGACACTTATTTTTAGAGGATAGGGCATGAATGATAATCCAATAAAGGACTCTGAGAAGTAATGATGAGATAGGGAGGAAGAGAATCAGAAGAAAGTAGATTTGCAGGCAGGGAGAAAACCAGGAAGAGGAAGTTATCAAAAGTGGCCAAATAAAAAAAGATTTAAAAAAAAAGTAAAGTAATAAAAAGGAAATGAGGACTGAGAACTGGATTCGGGAAGGAAAAATTCATTCATAACCCTCCAAAGAGCAGTTTCTGGCCAGTGGTACGATCAGAAACCAGACAGTAAAAGAAATTTCATGAAGTAAGTAGTTAGAAGGTAGCCAAAGTAGTAAATGTTGATACCTTTTTCTAGAAATTTGGCAATGAAAGGGGGCAAAACTATTACTCTAAGATTTGTGCCTGGTTTAGTGGCATGATATAAGAAGGGGAAAGTGAGGATTAGAGAAGAGCTCACTTAGAGTGCAAGGAAGGAAATTCTTAGAGTTTCTTATTTGGACTAATTATTCTTCCTAAATGATAAGCTCTAATGTTAATGTACTCAGCAAAGGCAGGGATGCAATATTGGCACCATGTGACAAAGCCCCAATTATCTGATTTTTCTGTAGTTCTAAATTGAAAAGTCCTATTAAAACCACTGGGTGGGGATGTGACTCAATCAAATATCTTAAAAGAAAAAAAAATAAGGGTAGTGGAAAACTGGGAATGTTTATAGATGATATAAAACAAACACTACATAGGCGGAGAATGAAGAGGATAAGTGAGAGAGAAGGAATCATCAACAGTAAAAAAATGTTCTGAAAAGACAAAAGGAGATAGACTTGAGTATAAAGTAGAACATTACATATATATTTTGAGTTCCTCATGCTCATATTTACTTTTTTTTTTTTAACCCTTGTACTTTGGTGTATTGTCTCATAGGTGGAAGAGTGGGCAATGGGGGTCAAGTGACTTGCCCAGGGTCACACAGCTGGGAAGTGGCTGAGGCCGGGTTTGAACCTAGGACCTCCCGTCTCTAGGCCTGACTCTCACTCCACTGAGCTACCCAGCTGCCCCCTCATATTTATTTTTGATGTTTTCTGATAATTTTATCATCTTAGTATGGGTCCTTAAATGAAGAAATTAGATATATACTGGGTTTCAGTTTCTTTATCTATAAAGTGAGTATAATTATGGAATAAGCTCAGATTATCTATTGAGAACCCTTCTACCTCTAAGACTGATTATTCTATAAGTCATCTTAATAGTTCAAGCTTTAATTCCTTTAATGGCATTTATAATACAAGTTTATAATTAGACCTTGGGTAGGAATATTCGAAATTTTAAAGATTTTCTATGTTTAGTCTCTATTTACTAGAGAATCAGCTCTATAAATTATCAAAAGATATCCTTTTTAATGGCCCTGCCATGCCACTTCCTAGTTATGTGTATGTTGCTTAGAATATAAGCTCCATGAGAGAGGGAATTATTTCACTTTTGTCTTTCTGTCCTCAGGGTCAAGCATAGTAATTGGTATATATCAAGTGCTTAATCAATGTTTGTTGATCCATTGATGTATTAAAAAGCTTCTACTAATAACTACTTGATCACTGATTTCCAAATATGAATCAATATATTAAAATATCAAAAAACAAATGATTTGTTGTTGAAGGGAAAGAAATTGTTTTATTCCAATTCTAGAAAGTTCTTTGTAGACTTTTTTTCTTCAAGGATAGACAATTTTATCACATTAGCCAAAGAGGCCTAAGTGAGGTCATTGAGATTGTGAAGTGGAGGGAAGATATTAACATGGTAACAACTTTCAACTCAAGAATCAAAAACTCTTTCCCAGGGTCCCTCTAACATCCAGATTCAGCTCACAGATAGTGCTGCTGACTCATGAGTCTCCCATTTGACCAGAACTGAAGAAAACCATTCAATATTCCTACTTATGTGGCTGACTAAATGTTTGGAATAGAGAACATTAAAAACTTCAGTTTTTTAAAAAAGTATTTGTTGATTCTAATTAAATCTTTTTTAAAAATGTATAGCAGACACTAGTTAACTTTAATTTAGGACTGACATTTACAAGAAGTGGGAATTCAAGGTGGACAATTCATTTTAATTTTGGTGAAAATCATCATTTAAATGTCAGAAAACTGCATATTTAACATTTGCGGTAATTAAGGGACTTTAATTTAATAATAAATCTCTCTGTCTTTATCTATTTACACTCTTTCCTCTGTCCTGGTCTGGCACTTTCCTTCGTGAATCAACTACCACTAATTGCTTCTTTTTGAAGTGTAAATATGGTTTAATTCTTCTTACAGGCCAGGTAGCACGTTTACTATTTAATTGGTAATTACCTTTTCCATGAATTACTTCCTTTTAGGGGCTGCTCTCAAGGGAGAAAAGAATTTGTTTACACTTTGCCTCTGCAGAAATCAATCTCCATCTAATTCCAAGGTAAATGCCTCCATGACACCCACAGCATGCATGGCTTAGCTGTGATTTGCTGCGTCATCTTGGGAGAAACCCCTTTCTGAGAGCCTTGTTTTTCTCCTCTTTAAATAGGGGAAAATAAACAATCTCGTAGGAAAATAATACTGAATATATAAAAGATTCCATAATAATTCAGTGCAATTTTCACTTACCTTGGAAAGAAAAGGTTCTGTCTATCACGTAGTGTAGTTTAATGACCTCCTTTGGTTGTTTCAGTTCAACAAATAGTTATTAAGGATCTACTATGTGTGAGGCACTAGGAATAAAAACAGAACAAAACAAAATAAAAAGCACTCTTGCCTTCATGGTGCCCACATTCTAATTGAGCGCTTCAACATTTTCACAGATAGGTAAGTCCAAAGTCATCCAAGGAGAGCTGGAGAACTGAGAACCAGAGAAATGACAGAAAATTTCCTACAGGAAAGGCTACTTCAATACATCAGAAGTCTGTGGTTTGTAATTTCCTCTGCCACAGCCCACTGTGATCAATTCATTCAATCAACAAGGATTTATTAAGTCCCTACAATGGGTCCCCCACCTATCTCTTTTTTGTCCTGCTGGAACTGCTTGCATGGCTCAATGAAACTATGAGCTATGCCATAAGGGCTACCCAAGGTAAACAGGTCATAATGGAGAGTTCTGACAAAAGGTGATCTGCTGGAAAAGGAAATGGCAAACCACTCCAATATCTTTGCCAAGAAAACTTCATGAGTGGAGGAATTCCATATGAAGTGGAATGACCTCCAGGAATTGATGCAGAGTGAAAGGAACAGAACCAGAAGAACATTGTGCACAGAGACTGATACACTGTGGTAAAATTGAATGTAATGGACTTCTGTACCAGCAGCAATGCAATGACCCAGGACAATTCTGAGGGACTTATCAGAAAGAATGCTATCCACATCCAGAGAAAGAACTGTGGGAAGAAAAATGCAGAAGAAAAACATATGATTTTGTTAATGTTCAACAACATCATATCAGTTCCTTTGGCTTCTATGTCTTACTCTTTCATTTTTTTCTTTGTCTTTTTAAAAAATACTTATTATTTATTTTTTTAGCATTCTTTTCTTTTTAAACTTTAAGTACCAAATTCTCTCCCTTTGCCCCATCCCTCCTCAACCCATTGAGAAAGCAAACAACATAAAATCTGTTATACATGTGAAATTATTCAAAACATATTTCCATATTAGACACATCACAAAAAAAGCAAAAAAAAAAAGAAAGAAAGAAAGAAAGAAAGAAAGAAAGAAAGAAAGAAAGAAAGAAAAAAGGAAAGGAAAGGAAGGAAGAAAGGAAGAAGAAAGAAGAATATACTTCATTTTGCTAGTTCTCTTTCTGGAAGTGGATGGCCCTTTTTTCATCTTGAGTCCATTGGAATTGTCTTTGATCACTCCTAGATATGAGTATCTAGGTCTCTCACAGTTGATCATAGTTACAAAATTGTTATGATAGGACACTGTGACCTCTTGGTTCTTCTCACTTTACTTTGCATCAGTTCATAAAAGCCCTATCATGTTTTTATTTTTTTCTGGCATCATTCCACCACTTATCATTTCTTATTGCACAATAGTACTCATTAAAGCCCCTTGGTATTTTTCAAATGAAATGTTGTCTAGACACAACTTATTGTCTAGTGTGGAACTTATATTTAACCCTGTCCAAAAAAATCTTATTGTATTTGGTTTACCATTGAAGACTTTAAATATCTTTTTGTATCTTATTTTAATTTTCCACTGATCTGAGTCATATACAGACTTGATAAGCATGCTACCTATGATTTTAGCAAAGGCATGTATGACAATATTAAAAAAAGTACAAGCTCAGTAACCTTCCACTAGAGAGAGAGAGACATTTCTCCAGTTTTATATTGAGTCATTAATTACCCTTTGTTGTATTCAGTCATTCATTCAGCTGCAAATTCACTTAAGCCTACTATTAGTCTATCCACCAGCTCTCCATTGTGTCCACCAGCATCTCATGAAACATTTTGACTAATTTGGTAAAATATATGTTTGCTATATCAATTGCATTTCACTGATCCAATAATCTAGGGAATCTGTTTACAAAGAAAAAAAGATTTTAATTTGTATTGACTTATTCTTGGTGAGTCTTTGCCAGCACACCATAATTACTGCTCCATTGCCTAAGTGTTAGCCTCTTAATAATGCATTCAAAATTTTTTTTCCCAGGGATCAGTCCATAAGCTCACTGCCCTAAAGTTCTAAGCATCTACTTTCTTCTTCCTTTAGAAAACAAAACAACAACTGGAAAAGCGTTTTAACTCTCCACATTTTCTCAATGATCACTATAAATATAGGTTTATTTTTCTAGAGTAGGTAACACCAACTAATTAAATATCAATCAGGCACTGTTGTTCTATTACCATATTGTCATTTATGTTTGGTTTTCAATTCTCTTCAAACTAATTTTTTCCTTCTTTCAGTTTGGAGGTATTTCTTCTTAATAGATAAAACAGAAGCTTTCCCCATCTCCCTAGTTGAAAGTGATATCCCTCTCCTCAAATTTCTCAGTACTTTGGAAACCTCCATTTTATTATCTTTTTCCTTATGTCACATTTACAAGTTTATTAGTCTTATGCCTTTTAGTGGCCTGTGAGTTACATGGAACAAGGAATAATTTATATAGAATGTCATTTTATGACAGCAATGCTTATACATATGTTTCTATTGATTCAACATCCAAACTTGACCAAATGAAACTAAAATGAGCAGGTCCCCTTACTTTTAACTAGTTTGTACCAATTAATGGCTGGATATCACGTCATACATGTGTTTCATTGAACTCTTTTGTTTCCATTTTAATGCTGTGATTTCAAAGATGAATATGTCCCAAAGAAATATACAGAGTTTGTAGCTCTTTAAAAAGCACAATTCCATGACTCTTAGAGATATTGCAAGGGCTGGTGGTGTGAGGAAAGCAAATATTTCAAAGGTCATTCAAGTCCATAATGATACAGAGTCACACTGAAGCAAAAAGGTAAGTGTAGTTGAAAATGGAAAAGCAATGCCAAGAACCAATAAATTATGGCTGCAGAATAGACTACCCAATCCCCATAAAGTAAGCAAAGACCTTCAGAGAAGCAGTGAGAGAAGGTGTAGCTGATTTCTCCACAGTGCGGGGTAGCCATCGCCTAACTGTAAGAACAATGAGTTTGGCAAAAAATAAAATAAATTCCTGACCATTGCCATAAAGAAACCATTTTCATAGGCAAAATAATACAAAGAGCAGAATACTGAAAATAAGAGAAAGGCAATTGTTACTAACTATGAACGAGACACTGTATTGGACACCTATCCTATTCTCAAAGAGCTTATATTCTAAAAGGAAGATGGCATGTGTATATAGAAGTATGTAGAGATTAAAATACAAAACCTCGGCAAAATGGTTTAGGGAAGGAGAACAATACAAGATGGGAAGATTGGGAAAGCCTTTATATAGAATATGGCCTTTGAGCTAAGTTTTAAAGTTAAGGGATTCTATGAAGTAAAAGCAAAGCATGTATGAGGGATGGCTATTACAGAGTTTGGAAACAAGAAATGGAGTACCATGTGGAGGAACAGCAAGGTCACCTTACCTAGATTGTAGAATATAAGGAAAGAGAAGTAATATCTGATGAGACTGGAAGGGAACACTTGAATCATTTGTGAAAGGTTTTAAAAACCAAATAGAGGAGTTTTGGTTTTATTTGCAAGGCAATAGTTAGCCACTGAAACTTATTATTAGGAGGAGTGGCAGGGCATCACTGTCTTTGCAGTAGGAATGTGCATGGTCTGTTTTGTAGGAGTGAAGGAAATATTTCTTAGATCTATATGGTCAGGGTATAAACATATGAATAAGAGAGAAAAAATGGAAAAGGAAATTCAGGACAGATTATGGACGCCACTGGATTCCAAGGTAAGAATTTTGGCTATGATTCTGTAAGGAATGGGAAATTGGTTAAGGTTTTTGAGCAAAGGAGCAACATGATGAATGCAACATATGTAGATAATATTTTTTTAATTTTATTCCTCTCCTATTACATGTAAAAGCAATTTTTAGGATTCATTTTTAAAATTTTGAGTTCCAAATTCACTCCCCCGTTTCTATTCTCCTCCAGTACCCACTCCTAACCCTTCCCCCTCCTAGAGACAATAAACAATCTGATATAGATTTTAAATATGCAATCATGTAAAACATTTCTCCATGTTAGTCATTTTCTGAGAGAAATGGCAAATTAAAAAAAAAGAAGAAATAAAGTAAAAAGTAAAATATAGTTTATTCCTTCATTCAGCCTCCATCAGTTCTTTCTTGGAAAGCAGATAGCTTTTTTTTTTTTTTAATAGTGAGTCTCTGGGATTGTCTCAGATCACTGCATTGCTGAGAGTAACTAGAGAATTCACACTGTTCATCAAAAAATATTGCTGTTCAAGAGGTAGAAAGAGAAACACCATTTAAAATCACCCTACATAATATAAAATACTTAGGAATCTATCTACCAAAACAAACACAGGAATTATACGAAAACAACTACAAAACACTTTCCAAACAATTAAAATTAGATCCAAACAATTGGAAAAACATTGATTGCTCATGGGTAAGACAAGCTAATATAATAAAAATAACCATTCTACCCAAATTAATTTACCTATTTAGCGCCATACCTATCAAACTACCAAAAAACTTTTTCACTGAATTAGGAAAAACTATAACAAAGTTCGTTTGGAATAACAAAAGATCAAGAATATCAAGGGAAATAATGGGAAACAATGTGAAGGAAGGGGGCCTAGCAGTACCAGATATTAAACTACTATAAAGCAGCAGTCATCAAAGTGGTGTGGTACTGGCTAAGAGACAGAAGGGAGGATCAGTGGAATAGACTTGGGGTAAGTGACTTCAGCAAGACAGTATATGATAAACTCAAAGAGCCCAATTTTGGGGACAAAAATCCACTATTTGACAAAAACTGCTGGGAAATTTGGAAAACAATATGGGAGAGAATAGGTTTAGATCAACATATCACATCTCACACCCTACACCAAGATAAATTCAGAATGGGTGAATGACTTGAATATAAAGAGGGAAACTATAAATAAGTTAAGTGAACATAGAATAGTTTACTTGTCAGATCTCTGGGAAAGGAAAGATTTTAAAACCAAGCAAGAGTTAGAGAAAATTACAAAATGTAAAATAAATTATTTTGATTATATAAAACTAAAAAGCTTTTGTACAAACCAAAACAATGTAGCCAAGATCAGAAGGGAAACAACAAATTGGGAAAAAAATCTTTATAACAAAAAACTCTGACAAGGGTCTAATTACTCAAATATACAAGGAGTTAAATCAATTGTATAAAAAAATCAAGCCATTCCCCAATTGATAAATGGGCAAGAGAAATGAACAGGCAATTTTCTGATAAAGAAATCACAACTATCAATAAGCACATGAGAAAGTGTTCTAAATCTCTAATAATTAGAGAAATGCAAATCAAAACAACTCTGAGGTATCACCTCATACCTAATAGAATGGCTAAAATGAAAGAAGGGGAGAGTAATGAATGCTGGAGGGGATGTGGAAAAATTGGGACATTAATGTATTGCTGGTGGAGTTGTGAACTGATCCAACCATTCTGGATGGCACTTTGGAACTATGCTCAAAGGGCTATAAAAGAATGCCTGCCCTTTGATCCAGCCATACCATTGTTGGGTTTGTACCCCAAAGAGATCATAGATAAACAGACTTGCACGAAAATATTTATAGCCGCGCTTTTTGTGGTGGCAAAAAACTGGAAAATGAGTGCATGCCCTTCAATTGGGGAATGGCTGAACAAATTGTGGTATATGCTGGTGATGGAATACTATTGTGCTAAAAGGAATAATAAACTGGAGGAATTCCATGTGAATTGGAAAGACCTCCAGAAATTGATGCAGAGTGAAAGGAGCAGAGCCAGAAGAACACTGTACACAGAGACTGATATATTGTGGTAAAATCGAATGTAATGGACTTCCGAACTAGCAGCAATGCAATGACCCAGGACAATTCTGGGGGACTTAAGGTAAAGGGCGCTACCCACATTCAGAGGAAGAACTACAGGAGAGGAAACACAGAAGAAAATCAACTGCTTGAATACATGGGTTGATGAGGACATGATTGGGGATCAAAACTACCACAACAATGCAACTATCAACAATTTGGAAATAGGTCTTGATTAATGACACATGTTAAAACAAGTAGAAATGCATATCGGCCAGGGCGGGGGGAGGTCGGGGGGTGAAGGGAAATGTAAGAGCATAAATCATGTAACAAATGATCCTGCTCATCATTTCTTTTTTTATTTAGAATATTTTTTCATGGTTACTTGATTCATGATTTTCACCCCCTCTTCTTTCCCCCCTCCCAGAGCTGACAAGCCATTCCACTGGGTTATACATGTATCATTATTCAAAACCTATTTCCATGTTATTCATATTTGCAGTAGTTGCTCCTCATTTCTTATAGCACAATAGCATTTAATCCAATCATATACCACAACTTGTTCAACCATTTTTCCATTGATGGACAACCCCAGAATTTCCAATTCTTTGCTACCACAAAAAGAACTGCTATAAATATTTTTTTAGATAATTAATTTTACATAAGGTATAAGATAGAACAAGACAAGAAGAGGCTGGAGAAAATAGCTAGTTGCACTTGAATTATTTTTCAAAGAACTAGTAAAGGTGGTTCCCCTACCCTATCATGAGTTCTATGATTTCTTCATCCATGAATACTTTAGTCTCCACATGATGGTTGCTCTGACGTAATGTCAGAAATCTTGTGATGATCATATTGATGTGACTTTCCAAAAAACACCTCCTCCACTATTCCCACCAACATTATTTCCATGGGCCCATATGCTCTTTTTCATTGTGTTCCGGTCCTGACTTAACCCGCTGTCAGAAAATGGAAATATTGTGGGCTAGGAGCTCTTAAATAATAGATATCATTAAGCTACCTCTCAGCTAAATAAGAATTTTTATTCCATGTGTTGTATAGAACCAGCTGCAACATATGGAAGGAGGCTGGGAGAACCTTGGCCACTCATCAAGATGATGAAGAGGGAAATAAAAGCTGGACTTCAAAGCATTTAAATAAGTCTGTATGCATGGATAATAAAGTAGACCCAGAGAGGAGTGTCAGAAAAGCTGAGTAAACTAATATTCACCCTAGGCAAGTGGTTACTGCCTCACAATTTAACATGTCCTGCTTTAAGCCATTCTAAATTTTATCAGTGTGACAATAGTTCATTGTTATTTATGAATTGTTGGATAAAATGTTTTACCTCCCCCTTAATGCCAATGTGTATGGGGACAGGATAGGGAGAAAGAACTGGAAATGGAAATAAGACATTCCAACATACCCTCAAGAACAATCTGCCTTCAGTCTTTTCAGTGGACTTAATAGCCTTTATTCATGACTTGAGGCTAGGGAATCAGTCAGAAATGGTGACATGATGTGCCACTTACGTAAAGCTTTTACCTCCTAAATAGGGTGAGGTTTGAAACCCTGGGGAAATCCTCAGTGTGGAAAAAAAAAGACAAAAAGTCACTCCCATCCACTGAAGAACAACTTTTATACCCTGGAGTTCAGACTCTCAATTCAATCATGTCCCAAAGATGTTGCTTTAATGTACAACAAAAATATACAACAACCACAAACTAATTTCCTGGGACTAATTTTATAGTGTGGAAGTTATAATCATGGATATTATTTATATTTGTTGGGCAATCACTTCAAAAGAAGAGGCTTCCCAAAGAGGCCCAGCTTAAAGAAGAATATTCAAGATTCCCATAGAGCAAGGGTGGGGTCCAAGAGGCAATATGAGTGAAAAAGTCTGGGAGGGCAGAGAGGAGGAAAGGATGTGCCCTGGAGTATAGGAAGCTTTGAAATGACTCTCAAAGATGATTAGTTCCATGTTGGCTTTTCTGCCTATGCAGGCCATTTTAGAGAAATAAACAACATCTTTTAGATATTCTAGTATAGCAGAAATTTATTATTCCATTTCATCTACTGGTATGATTTTTACTGAAAGGCTATGGTACTATAAGAATTCTTTGGATGTTGACATGACCTTGACTGGCTTGACAGACAGTGACACAATGAAAATAACACTAGACAGTCTCTGAAAATTGAGGATTTGTCAATCTATTAGTTGTAAAAGTTTGTACAGATTAATTTTTGTGAGCCTCAGTTTTCCATCCATCTACTGTGGAATAATACTTTCAATTTTCATAACATTTTATGAATACCAGGTGATCTACATGCAAATCAAGACAACTCTGAGGTATCACCTCACACCTAGCAGATTGGCTAAAATGATAGCAGAGGAGAGTGATAAATGTTGGAAGGGATGTGGTAAAATTGGGACATTAATGCATTGCTGGTGGAGTTGTGAATTGATCCAACCATTCTGGATGGCAATTTGGAACTATGCCCAAAGGGCTTTAAAAGACTATCTGCCTTTTGATCCAGCCATAGCACTGCTTGGTTTATACCTCAACGAGATAATAAGGAAAAAGACGTGTACAAAAATATTTATAGCCATGCTCTTTGTGGTTATAAAAAACTGGAAAATGAGAAAATGTCCTTCGATTGGGGAATGGCTGAACAAATTTTGGTATCTGATGGTGATGGAATACTATTGAGCTCAAAGGAATAAAGAACTGGAGGAATTCTATGTGAACTGGAATCACCTCCAGGAATTGATGCAGAGTGAAGGAAGCAGAACCAGGAGAACATTATACACAGGGGCTGATACACTGTGATACAATCGAACATAACTGACTTCTCTACTAGCAGCAATGAAAGAATCCAGAGCAAGGCTGAGGGACTTATGAGAAAGAAAACTAGCCACATTCAGAGGAAGAACTGTGGGAGGAGAAACACAGAGGAAAAACAACTGCTTGAACACATGGGCTGATGGGGATATTATTGGGGATGAAGACACTAAACAATAACTCTAGCCCAACTATCAATAATATGGAATTAGATCTTAATCAATGATACATGTAAAACCCAGTGGAATTGTGTGTCAGCTCAGGGGGTTTGGGGGGGGTCTTCGGAGTGGGAAAGAACATGAAACATGTAACTATGGAAAAATATTCAAAATTAAAATATAAATATAATTTAGAAAAAAAGAAAGGAAGACAAAAGGCAGCAGATGCCAGTGAATAATTTTACTTTTACCTTAACCACCACTTCCCCTCAAAACCTTGTGGAAACAGCCCAGGATTGTGGACCACAAGCCTTGGGAATGGCAATTCTCCCACCCCAGTGCCCATAGCCATCATTCTATCATTCTAAGAAGCAATCCTTGTAGAGATGCATCTTGGCACCTTCTCCCATATGGTATATTTCGACATCTTTTGAAGACCCAGAAAGAAAAGCTCTAGTCAACCAAAGTCCTTTGCATTGTAAAATGATTGAACAAAAGAAATGGATGATATTTTATCAGTGTAAATGGCATTAAAGAATAGGCATTGCCATCTATTTTGCTATATTACTCTAATGACCTTTAAACCTCTCTAGCTGACTTGCAGATGAAACCTTCCATAAATCTTATCTCCCCATTAGAATTTGAACTCCTTGAGGGTAAGATTGTCTTTTTTTCTATCATATATCATCTATATCAAAATGACATAAATTCCATATTTCTCTGAAGTGTTATACTATTTGAAGAAGAGATAAGTGAAATGTGACTATTGATAAATTATACATAACCAGATTTCAGAAACCAAATTTTAAATCATTTATCTTCGACATATAAATATGTAGTTTAAACATTGTCCTTGTAATATGATTTTTTTTACCTTTTTCATGAAGAATAAAAATAAATATTTCCTTTTCAATCCACCCCTTTTTAAAAAAATATTATTCCACCAAAGGCTCAAAATGAACAAACAAAAAACACCAACCTAGCAATCTAAATGTAAAGGGTCAATTCACACACACAAAAAATTAGACAACAAGGAAATAACTTTTAGAATATGGTTGGAAAAATTCCATAACCAAAAAAGGAATAGAGAAGACCACAGAAAACAAGAAAATGTTTTTGATTCATAAACCTTTGCATAAAAATGCATATAAAAAGAACAATAATGGAAAATTTTGATGAGGGGGAAGTCTTTGCATCAAACATCTCTGGTAAAAGACTGATAAAATATAAAGAAAGGTTATGAAAATATGTATTAAAACAAGAAATATTCCTCAATAAATGGATGGTCAAAGGTCAGAAACAGGCAGTTTTTAAGAGAAAATACAAAATATCAACAATAACATGAAAGAATAATAAAAAAAATCTCTGAGGCTACATTTTATATCCAATAAATGGTTAAGGATGATAAAAGATGGAAATAGTTATTGATGAAGGAGTTATGAGAAAAAAACCTTGCTAATACAATTAGTAGAGATGCAAATGGGTTTTAACATGAAGAAAACAATTTAGAACTATGCTAAGAAGACACCTAGAATTCCTACCCTTTGACCCAAGGACTTTACTACAAGACACCTATCCCAAGGAGATCAAAGACACACCAAAAAAAAAAAAAAAACAGTCTCGTGTATTCTGTGATATTTAGGCCTTTCTTCCCTCCAGACACCCACACTCATAAGTACAAAATGCTCATTGGCCACTCAAGCTGCAGAACCATACCATAATCCACATTGATTCTCTTACAAATACTCAGAAGTGTCAAACATGCAGCTGGCAACTCTCCAGAATGCAGCCTAAACCAGATTAAAATGTAATTGGGAGGATACAAGACGTTTTTTGTGATCCCCATGACTTGTCAAACCTCTCCAAAACATAAAGCAACTTCAGTTGTCTCAATAGTATTGGAAACTTGGAATCTAAAATAAAAAACAAAAAACCCAGGAACTGATATTCAATGAAACTGAGCTCATTAAATACTCCTCCCCCACTTCCAACGCCCCTACTAGTAGTCCTGCACTAGCAAACCCAAAGACACATCTTATAAGCTTACATATAGTATTATGAAACTTCCCTGGGTTCTCCTTCCCCCTTCCAGGGCCATGGAGATCAGAAGCTCCAGGCTGTGGGAAGTTTGCTTGAGCCTTGCACCAGCACTGCATAGCTCTGAACTGGTGGTGCTGGACAAAGCAGACTCTGAACAGCTAAGGTCAGGCCACAGGACTGCGGAACTGAGGAAATGGAACAGACAAAAGGACCAAGATGTAACACTCTTCCAAGCTTGAGGGATAGAGTACAGCATCCATCTGGGGCTATTCCTAACCATTCAAAAATTAGTTGGGGCAGGAGCTTAGGCTGGTAGACTGTGGATGGTCCAGAGTGGGAAGAAGCTGAATCATTTTGAAATCCAGTTTCCAAGGAAACTACAATATAGGGAAGCGAGTTAGAAAAAGGATAATAAAGTAAACAGAGTAGAGATCGGGGTGAGACAGAATGGGAAGACTGAAAGTACCAGAGATTTCAGGAAGAAGAAAACTCAGACTTTAAGCATAAAGAGATAAATCAAGAGGGGGAGGGAATAGCAAAGGAAGGAAATATGACCTTCAGAATTAGTAAACAATTTCAGGCATATCTCAATAAATACCTCAAAATAAAGACAAATCATCCAACAGTTGATAAGACAGAGGACCTCACAGAAATTGAAAAGATTCTACCACCACAACATACAAGTGGCTTAATGGAGAAATGAGAATTATGAGATTAGAATTTAAGGCTAAACAGCAAAAATAATTAGCAGAATAGAAAACCTTTAATCTATAAAGAGGCAAGAGAAAAAATAGATTCGGAATACAGACACACAAAAGTGAAAGAAAACTTAGAAGAGAAGCAAAAAACCAAAATTGTCCAATGAAGATATGCTTTATTATACAAACAAAATATTGAACTTGAAGACAGAATGCAAAGAGAAAGCCTAAGGAACATAGGTCTCCCAGAAGAACACAACAGGATGAAAAACTTTAACATTATAATAAAGTAAATAATAGAAGAGAACTGTTTAGAACTTCTAAACATAGAAAATCTAATTGTAATAGAAAGAATTCACGTATCACCTCCCCAAAAAGGAAAAAAAACCATGATTATAAACTTCAAAACCCATAATAGTTTAATTTAATGATTGTATTCAGAAACAAAAAAATTCTGTAAACCATCAGGAGAAAAATTTTCAAATGTAAAGGAAAGGACACTGTAATAATGCAAGACTTCCAAAGGCACTAGGAAAAGGAGGAGGGTATGGAATAATATGTTCTGAAGAAGCAATAAAGCTCAGAATTCCGCCTATGATAGCCTTTCCTGCAAATCTGAGCTTAACTCTAAAGGATGAAAGATGGATATTCAATAAAAAGAGAATGTTTTAATGCATTTTTAGGAAGAAAATACAAATAAAGAGATTATTTGCTTTTCAAACACCCCAAACAATAGAAATGCAGGAGAAACGAATAAATATTGAAGACAAGGACAGTAACAGCAACAGAGTGCCAATAAGAGGCCAGTAAAAATTTCTCCTAAATATACACAGGAAACAGGAGATGTGGAAATCAGGTAGAGGTAACATTGAAAAGGTGGAAAGGGAACATATGGATAGAACCTAGTGACATCCTGCCTTGATGCAAATAACTTTTTTGGGATTATATTAAAATCTGAAAGGCTACATGAAAGGGAAAGAGAACAGAGGAATAGAGAAGAGTGAATGATGTGCTTGGGTCAAATCAAATGCTTGCAATGAGAAGATGACCTCTGGGTCCCTGAAAGAGAAGAGTCTACAGGGGAGTGGGTGAGGCAGAGGACAGAAATATTAAACATGGAGAGAAAGGAAGGAGGTTTTTATTTGGAAGTAAAAGGAAGTTCCACTGATGAAAGTTCCTTTGGTTGAAGGGAGATGAGCACCTTACAAGGGATGAGGCCTGGGGATTTTGATGTTTGAAATCTACTTCTCCTGGGAGAAGGTGAGGTTGCAAGTTTTGGAGGCAACTGGCCCCTGGAGAATTGGATGAGCATGAAAGAAGGGAGGAAATTTCCTAGGAAATGTTGAAAAAAATAAGCAAGAGGGTACAAATAAGAGATGGGTTGCATAATTAGGGACATGGTTGGGGAAGAGCTCTACTATGGGGCAGTGTACTCTCTGATAACTCTTGTGACCTCTTCTATTGTCCTAGAAGTAAGGCACAATGGAAAAAAGGATTTCATGAAGCAAGCCCTACAAGAGAGTTGTAGAAAGTTCCTAGAGGGGAAAATTGAGCATGGTTACCTTGTTTTAAAAGAAAAGAGAGAGATCAGAAAATTATAGAAGAATCAGAGAATCAGGTGTAGTGATTAGGGAATTGCCCAAGGCAGTGATGGGCAAACCATGGCCTGGATCTGGCCCATCACTGGTCTAGAGTAAACTGAAAGAAGATGGATAAAGAAGAGAATAAAAGAAATATTTTTTGGAAACAGGTATAGAAGAATGCAGTTTTAAAACTACAGGGCTATCTGAAGGGGAGGAGAGAAAGGGAGGAAAACAAATTAAATTTGGGGGATCAGGGATGTTGGGAAGAGAACCAGTGGAAAAAAAAACTATCTTAAAAAAGTTTAAAATTAACTAAAGGAACATAATACTGTGTCTATTGTAGAAAAGGGAAACAAAATTAAATAATTTCTGCACAGACAGCATTAATAAATCTAGGACAAGAAGATAAGTGATTGAATGGGGAAAATATTTTTATAAATTTCTCTTATATATATATGCATATGCTATATTTGGAATGCCAGATGGGTGTATATATACACAAATATATATACACATATATACACATACACATACATATCTGCATATATACATACATATGTTTATATATTCATGTATGTATATATGAATGACCAATAGCCATTCCTCTATAGAAAAGTGATCAAAAGATATGAATAAACAATTTTCAAGAGAACTGAAAAGTATTCACAGAGACATTTTTAAAAAGTGCTTGAAATCTCTAACAAGAGAAATGCCAATCAAAATCACTCAGAGGTTTTATCTCATACCCTGCAAATTGGCAAAAATGACAAAAAATGGCAACAGTAAGTGTTGGAAGTATTGTAAAAACATAGGAGCACTAATACATTTTTGGTGGCTCTGTGAAATGGTACAACTATTTTGGAAGGCAATTTGGAATTGTGCAAATAAAGTGACTAAAATACCTTTTAAATAAAATATTCTGAGCTTATAACACATTACTGACTTTATACCAAAAGGAAGTTATTAATTTAAAAAAAGTTCCTATATACTTCAAAATATTTATAATGGCACTTTTTTGTGAAAATTAAGAATTGAAACTATAGTATATGTCTTATACTGAGGAATGGCTAAAGCTCTATAAGAAAAATTACATCAAAGCATGGAAAGATCTGTATGAACTGATGCAGAACCAAGAAACAAAATACACAGTAACTACAACGTAAATAGAAAAATGATATATCAAAGGGTCAAAAGCAAATGTTACAGAATTATAGATCTCATTAGGACTCAAATGAGATTTGAGAGGATATTCCCCAACTACCCTTTTTTTTAGAGGAGGGAGGTCCATAAGTATTAGACATTGTATGTTTTCAGACTTTTTTAATGTATCAATCAATGTGCTGACTTTTTCCACTCCGAAAAATGAGATTTGTCAAATAAAATACATGGGCTGCTATAGTGATATGCAAAACAGAAAATAGCAATAAAATTCATTTTAACAAAACAAAAATACATACAACTTAAATAATCTTTAAAATATGTTTTTGTAAGTCAATATGTGACATAGAAGTATCCTCCTGAATTGTTTTGTACCCTCTCTTTCTATTTATTCCCTGATGCATATGGTATTTTTTTCAATTTACTATCTTCATACAAAAACATACACATACACACACACACTTACTTTTCAAGTTCTCTTTTTCCTTTTTTGACTTTCTACTCATTTCTTCCTTCCTTTTGAGGTCACTGCTATCAGTTTCTTTCTCCTACTTCACTTTCTCAGGGATCGATTTTTCAAACCATACCTAAAACCAACATTAAGAATTAGGATGCTTGCTAGGCATTTTCAGGCAGTGGCAAACAGCTTTTGCCAATATCTTCAACTTCTGACTCAGTTGCAAGGTAACTGCAATAATTAAAATTGAGTGCCAAATGTAATAGTTAAAGTTTGGTTTGATAAATATAAGAATTAAAAAAAAAGAATTGTTGTGGTCGCCATTTATAAAAATTAAAAATTAAACTCTGAGTATGTTAATAGCTTTAGTAGCTTTACTACAGCAGGGTAGAGATAGTAAAGAGGAAATGTAGGAAGAAAGTAGAAAATATTGCCTAGCTAAATACCCTATAATTGCCGATCCAAAGAAATCCAGCTCAGTTCCAACAAAGGCTCCCTCAAGTCCCAGTTTCCAACCAGGAGTGGCACTAGTCTCTTCAGCAAGAATCTTATCAGTGCAGAATCAATATCCAAAGCAGAAGTCCAAGGCAGAAGAATCCCTCCAATGCAGAAGACCCTCCAATGTGGAGACACCAGCCCAGAAGTCCTCCCTCAGCAAGAGCCACCAAGGCAGCAGAATGAATCAGAATGCCCTTGGCTGGCATTTATAAGCAGTTTTCTCCACATTACTTCCTGTCTCTCTGGTTTCTCCTTCCTTTCACTGTGGGATGGTTTATCACATCTCAGGAACCAATCATAGCCTTTCAATTTGCCTAGCACTATCAGGGGTGGTGGGGTTTTGTGGGAGTGCTTGTGGCCTATTAGGGGCGAACTTTCTTTGTTAGTGACTTACTAAGTGTTAAATAGGGATACTTTAAGTTCTTGATTTATTAATTTAAAATACACAAGGGGAATAAAAATTCCCTTTCTCATAACTTAGCTGGGTGTCAGGAGAATTAGGTTCTATTCCTAGCTATGCAACAAACTAGCTGTGAGAATTTTTTATTTCATTTCTCTCTGCCTCAGTTTCTATATAATGCAGAAACATTAAAAAATTTAATCTCCACCGTAATTATGTCTCATATCAATTATATATGTTTCTTTTTTTTCCCCTAAAACCCTTGCCTTGCATCTTGGAGTCAATACTATGTATTGGCTCCAAGGCAGAAGAGTGGTAAGGGCAGGCAATGGGGGTTAAGTGACTTGCCCGGGTCACACAGCTAGGAAGTGTCTGAGGCCAGATTTGAACCCAGGACCTCCCATCTCTGGGCCTGACTCTCAATCCACTGAGCCACCCAGCTGCCCCCATCTATACGTTTCTTAATATTTTCAAAGAAATATATATATTCTTTCCTGGATTTTAATAGAACAGAACAGAGCCTATATTTCCTCATCTAAAAATGAAAAGATTATACCCAATGATCTCTGAGGCCCCTTTGTGCTCTAAAAGCATATGTCCTTGTGCTCTCTAAATCCTATGTCATTTGGAAAAGCATTATCATGGAATAGTTGTAAAATGACCTTTTTACACAAATCTCTCAGGGCATGAGCATGGGTGAAAGGTTTATTCATCCAAAGAACATCAATTGCATAATTTTGTTACTCTTTCAATACATGCTGGAATAATTTTTTTAAAAGAAAGTTAATCTGTGAACTAGCAATCACAATCAATAAAGATGAGTGCCCCCAGGATAAAACTCTGATTTAAAAGTTAAATTATTCCTTTACCTGTGCTATGGGATGTTCCCCCTTCTTTCCCTGCTATCTTTCTCAAGTTTAAACTCTTGATAGCCATTAAAATCCCCACAGTACACCAATTATCTCTGGTATACAATATGCCACAGTTCAAGTACTGTAAGACATTGTGTGGCTTATAAATGACTAAGTTTTGCTCCGACTGATAACATTTTTTCAAAGTCATACAGACTCTGCCTCTGTCTCCTTTTTTTTTTAGAGATATCTTTACTTTGTTTCAATACGTCTCTTGTAATTGAGCAATTCCATAAAATCAAATAAAATGATTTATAATGGAATGATTACTCTAGGGTAACATTTCAAGTGAAATTAAGATTGAAATCTAATTTAAAAGCTTTAATGTAAATGGGTCATTAGTGCAGGCTCTCGGGGGAATTTGCAATTAAAGTAAAGTGACAAGGGTTTTGTAGGGGTGATAGAACTTAAGGTGTTACAATACTGATAGCCTCCTCATTGCTAACAGTCTGCCTTATGAGAACTCTGCAACATTTTAGTACCCAAAGCCAACGAGTGTTTGAAATAGAAAAGGATTTTTCATCTTCTTACATGGATCTTTTAAAGAAAACTAAAGTTTTGATCCTAGATGTGAGAGCCCTTCACCAATAATTACATTCCCTCTCCTCACTGCAAAATGACTACAACTCCCCTGTTGATATTGGTTATTATGAGACTCACTAACTATTTATTACTGATATTAACTCATTAGAAAGAAAATGAAAGTAGACAAAAAACTTTTTAAATAATTAATGTGTTATGGTAATTTGCAACCTAGCAAGGTATTGCAGCTTAAAATAGATATAATCCCCTCACAGAAACTTATAAATTTTGCACACAAATCAAAATCATGTTACAGAGGTCTTCCATACTTTTTGAAATTTTAGATATCTTTATAAAGGCTGGAGCTAGTGAAGTTATCTGTTTCTTTGGTTATTCCATTGACTAGATAGGCATAAGATAGAGCAGTGAATTTTCAATGAGTTGGCAAGTACATAAGCTTGGTATGAAGTACTGAGGATAGCATACAAAAGTGAGATAGCTCCTGCCCTCAAGAAGCTTATATTTTACTGTGGGAACACAGTCTGTTTCCATTCACAATATTTCTTCCAATGAAGATCAGCTCCAATGCCTCCTAGAAACTGATCAGAGGATTAAAAACTCTAGACCAGTGATTCCCAAATTTTTTGGCCTACCACCCTCTTTCCAGAAAAAATATTGCTTAGCCCCCTGGAAATTAATTTTTTTTAATTTTAATAGCAATTAATAGGAAAGATAAATGCACCTGTGGCCATCACCGCCTCCCTGGATCACTGCAGCACCCACCAGGGGGTGATGGTGCCCACTTTGGGAATCAATGCTCTAGAATGTTCTATCCTAATGAAAAGAGTGCCAGTACATTCTCAGTAACAGATGATGTCTGATTTCCTAGGACACATTCCAAACCAACAAACTTTTGTTAAGTGCCGACTATTTGCAAGGCACTGGTGTTTCAAAGGTAAAATTTTAAAAGAATCCTTGACTTGGAAGAGTTGACATTGTACAGGTCGTATGTAACATATGTGTAAAATAGACAAGCACACACGTGACAGTTTGAGAGAATAGTTCATCTAGGAAGAAGAGGCTCATCACCAGAAGGCTGACCATTTGTTGATTACTTCTTTGGCCATTCAAACCAAAAAATAAAGGGGGGAAGTGGTTGTGAATCCTCCATGTTTCCCCAAACAGCTTTACAGTGATGGCAGCAGAATGTTGGAAAAAAGATCATAAGAATTACAGTTTTGTAATTATTTATAAGCATTCACCTATTAGTCCTCAAGATGCAAGATACTTGTCTGGTGACTACTGGATACTACTGGAAGTTATACTATCGGAGGAAATAAATCATGTCAATATTAATATTAGCTAGCTAGCTAGCTGGCTACCTTTCTCCTTTCTCCTATCTGAATCTATTTCAAATATGTCTCCCCGTTTCATCCAAGCTGGTGGTTCAGCTGCCACCCATTACTGATCAATTAGGAGGCTTTTACTGGTTCTATATTTTTCCTGAGCTGGTTGACCACTCCATGAGGAGACTGGTGACCCTCTACTCCTAGAGTTTATCATAACAACAGACCTAGTACAGACACCTATTTGGTTTTAACAGCCTTGGGCCAGCTCTGAACTCCAAAATAAGGAAATCCACCAGCCTTAGACTCCCCTAGATACAGGGATCACAGGTAAGATCTTTCAGTTAGAGCTGATATATATATATATATATATATGTATATATATATACACACACATACATATACATACACACACACATATATATACATATATATATATATACACATATATATTTTAACCCTTGCCTTCTGTCTTAGAATCAATATTCTGCCCAATTCTTACCACTTACTGTATCATGCAACACATTTAAAAAAAACTTTACCTTTTGTCTTAGAATCAATACTAAATATTGGTTCTATGGCAGAAGAAGGATAAGGAATTGGGGTGAAGTGACTTGCCCAGGGTCACATAGCTAGAAAGTGTCTGAGGCTAGTTTTTAACCCATACCCTCTCATCTCCAGTCCTGGCTCTCAATCCACTGAGCCATCTAGCTACACCAGACACATTCTTAATTCTGTGTTGCAGCCTATATAGACCTCCTGTAGATCTCTCTGGATTGTCCTATGTGTGCCATTCATCTTGAATTCTTCATAGATTATATTATTCAATGACTCAGAATGGTAAAATATTCATATTAAAAAGATAGTTCTTTGCTTTTATTAAGTGAATTTGGCTTCAACTAAAAGGCTAGGATACTACCTGGCATATAGAACACAATAAAAATTTACTTTTGCATTTGAATGATCAACCTCTCTATTAATGCATATTAATATATATTTATAGGATATACATACATATATATATATATATTCCCATAGTAAATAACAATACTTACCAGGAGTATCTCCCTAAGGGCACTCAGGTCACTCTTCCACATTGACATTCATCTTTGTGGCAATTAATGCAGTCTCTCTCCGTCAGTAGCTCACTCTCCTCATCTGAAAAATGAGAAGATTGAACTAGATGGTACTTGTGGTCTCTCCCAGTTTTATATCTTTGATCCAAAGGTCTCCTAAACTCTCTTGCATCCACCAAAGTTGGCCACTGCTTGCCATGGTAATCTTACTCTCTCTTGTTCAGAATAACATTTCCTTTTTTCCCTATATATCTTGTTCTTTTCCCCATAACAATAATAATAAAAGCTAACATCTATTTAATACTTACTATGGATTGGACACTGTGCTTAGCTTTTTATAGTTATTATTAAATTTGATCCTCAAAACTGCCAACAGAGGTAGGTGTAATTATTAACTCCATTTTAAAGTCAATTCATAGAAATCTACTCTCTTTTCCACTCCCACCCTACTAGAAAAAAAGTGAGAGACAAATTCCATGGAATAAATGTGAAATGTCAAGCAAAGTAAATTCCCTCACTAACATTCCAAAAAGGAAAAAAAAGTGTCTCATTCTGTCTGGTGGTGGATAGCGTCCTTTTAGATAGTCACTGCATTAATCAGAATTATTACAATTTTTAGAATGGTTTGTCTTTACCATGTTTTTTGTTACTATATAAATTGTTCTCCTGGTTTTGTGAATTTCGTTCTTCATTAGTTTAAAAAAATTCTTCAAAATTATTTCTTTAAAAAAAAAAAAAAAGAATCGATACTCTGTATTGATTCCAAGGCAGAAGAGTGGTAAAGACTAGGCAATGGAGGTTAAGTGACTTGCCTAGTGTTATATTGCAAGAAAGTATCTGAGGTCAAATTTGAACCCAGGATATCTTGTCTTTAGGCACCTACAAAATACCTAAAAAGACATGATTTGGTGGATAGAATTGGACATTAGAAACTCACAATCTTTTAAGGGCTAGCGGATGGCAAATTGTCATGTTACCAATGTGGACTCTAAAATGTTCCTGAGATATAAACTAATAAATAATTCTAGCCTTGGAACATCCTCACAGACCTAGCTATTGCCCATAATTATTCAGATACATCATTAACATATATAAACCAAGGAAGAGCATTGTTAATAAAAGTCACTATGTCAAATACTCATAATCTTTATATAATGAAAAGTCTTCAAAATCATGTGGGAAAAATGTAAAGTAGATATCCCCATCAAGGAAGGAAGGTAAAAACATTTACATAGCATCTACTACATGCCAGACATTGTCTTAAATGCTTTTTACAAATATTATCTCAGTTGGTCCTTATAACAACCCTGAGAGGTAGCTCTTAGTATACATATTTTCCAGCTAAAGAAACTGAGATAGAGAGAGGTAAAGTTGACTTGCTCAAATAGCTAGTATGAGGATAGATTTGAACTCTGGTCTTCTGGACTCCAGACCCAATGGTCTATACACCATACCACCTAATTGTCATTATTCTGCCTACTGCTGGAGTTTTACCAAGGCTGATTTCAGCAAATCTAAAGGAGATGAGTTCACATTCAAATACAACCAAAAACTGAGAATTCAAGAGGCTAGCTTTTCACAGTAACATAACTAGGAGCAAAACCAAGATTTTAAACTGAGATTTAGGGCTCTAAGTCCAGAGATTTTCTCCTTGACTGGTGAATATTAAAGTACTATCTCTTGCAATCTCTTACATTGTTGTATTAAGCTATATTAGCTAATCTCTCTTAGAATATTACTTTTCTTGTATTTATGTCTCATATCTCTCACTCAACTATAAGCATATTTAAGACAGAGGCCATCTTCCACAGGTTCTGTCACTGTCTTGCATTTAATAGCCACTTTATAAATATTTCTTGGCTGATACATTGATTTAAAGATTTAAATGCTCATTAAATAAAACTGCAGAGAATGGACACATAGCTACAGATCTGATCTCTTTTGTCTAATATATTTAATCATTTGCAGATTTTTGAAGCTGGGCGCATTCAAAGAAATCCTTTGGTTCACAACAGATGTTCCAAAATGTTTAGATTTGGAGGGGGGGTGGTGAAGGCTTTACAAAAATCAATTCCAATTTATAAGCTTTATTTCTGTGACAAAAGAAGACTTGGAAAGCTCTATCCAGAGTCATGGCTAAAGTTTTACTTATTTCTTTTAAAACACTACAATTTTATATGAGTGACAGCTTTTATAGATAAAGCATCTCATATTTCACAAGCCCCTACTTTTTGTACTATATTACATAGAAAGGGACCAATAGAGACTGGGAATGGTTAGTTTTTCAGATCATGAGATCTATAAGACACAAAAACTATCTGTAGTTTGGTAGTGGAACATTAAGAAGCCTGCCACAAACCACTTTAAAGGGAAAATATGGAAAGAAAATCTTTAGTTTGTGGATACCCTCCTCATAGCTCCCAAGCAAACTGCATCCCTTCTGAAAATTCACAATAAAATGATTATATCAGGCCATTCTGAGATTTTGTCACACTATACACATATATGTATATATACATCTATGTACATACATATATCTATCTATCTCTATATATATGTACATATATATATATATATATATCTTGCCTTTGTTTTTAAATTAGGTTAAGCTCCATGAAGGATGAATTTATCTCTTCTAATTTGGAGTTATGGGAGTGGGGCAGGATGGTGGTAGTGATAGAGGAGAAAAAGAAGGAAGAGGAGGGGAGGAAAGAGGTGGAGAAAGAAGAGAGAATACAACTAAAGGCAAGATCAAGATAAGTGAAGTATATCCAAGGATATGTAAAAAAAAATTCAAACCAAATTTTTTATTAACAGCTACACAAAGAAACTCTAACTCATTAATAACAAGATAAATATACATTAAAGCAAAGTTAAAGTATGCTTTGATCCAGAAATTCTTCAAAAGGGTATAAACTTTAAAGGAGATCAAAGACACAGAGAAAGATTCCATCCATAAGCAAAATACACATAGCAGCATTTTTCGAGGTAGCAAAAAATAAGTTAATCAAATGGTTGTCCATTATTTGGGGAATGGCTGGACAATGTAGTGCAGTATTAAGAATTTAGGTTTTTTCTTCAAAAGATATGGCAACTATGAGGAATTTAAAGAGGCAGGGAGGGACTTTTAAGCACTAAGAAAAACCAAGAGAATAATATGTTATTTTTCATCAGTTGTGTCTGACTCTTAATGACTCCGTGGACCATAATTGTCCATGGATACTGCAGTAGTTTGTTACTTTCTTCTCCAGTAGTACCAGTGGCTCATTTGTTCAAGCTAAGTGACTTACCCAGGATTACACAATTAAGAAATATTTGGGGCCAAATTTGAACTCAGAGTTTCCTGACTCTAGGACCAGAACTCTATCCACTGAGCTTCCTAGATGGTGCCTAAGAGAACAATATATAAGAGTACAATAATGTCAGTGGAAACATTTCTGAAAGGTAGCAAAACTGAGATTACAAAAGCCAATCATGGTCCTACAGAATTAAAGCTGAAACTAAATCTTCACTCATAGTTGTAAAGTTGGGTGCTTACAGAGACTGATACACTGTAGTACAATAAAATGTAATGGACTTCTCTACTAGCAGCAATGCAATGATCTAGAACAATTCTGAGGGACTTATGAGAAAGAATGTTATCCACATCCAGAGTAAGAACTGTGGGAGCAGAAATGCAGAAGAAAAACAACTGCTTGATCACATGGATTGATGGGGATATGATTGGGGATGTAGACTCTAAACAATCACCCAAGTACAAATATCAATAATATGGAAATAGGTCTTGATCAATGACACATGTAAAAACCCAGTGGAATTGTGCATCGACTATGGGAGGGGGGTAGAGAGAGAGGAGAGGAAGAACATGAATCTTGTAACCATGGAAAAATATTCTAAATTAATCAATTAAATAAAATTTTCCAAATTAAAAAAAAAAAGAAAAGTTGGATGCTGCCAGCATAGAATGCTACATATACTGCCAGGTGCTAGCTTCATTTTGATTGGTTTTGTTTAATTGTTTTTCTTCATTACAATGGAGAATTGAATATGAATGAATTGAGGAGTAACTGGTGAATGTCTATAGTATAAAAAAAGCATTCATAAAACTTTGTTAAAAATAGGATTCACCTGAAGCCTAATGAAAAATCAATAAGTAAGTATTAAGATAAGTAATATGATGATCAAAACTTCAGCTACTCAAAAGAAAGATTTAACATGAGAAGACTTAAGAAATAAGTTTTTCTGTTTCAGAAGACAATTGAGTATTTTATTCCAGTAGCCTTCATGATAATAGTTTCTACCTTTTCTAGAGTGGGCATGGAACAACCAGGGCCTTTAGTCTATGGGCATTTTGCTTGGCATCATGACACCAGTGATGTTAGAGAGTTGGGATGGCCAAATTCTAATCATGCTTGTCTATAACTGGTGGCCTTCAGGAAGTTGTTTAAACACCCTGGACCTCAGTCTCTAAAACTGTAAATTTTAAATATTTGACATTTTATAGAGAACTTAAAGATTATAAAAGGCTTCACATATGTCATATACTTTAATTTTTATGATATATATCATATCACTTAATCTTTATGATAAGTCCTGGAAGTTGTTACAGAATGCAAGAGTTAGATGAAATGATTGCTAATTTCTTCCATCTCTAAAAGTCCTATGAGTTGATGAATTTCCCATCCGCTTTTATAAATTTAGTTATGCCTAGAGTACTGTATTTTGGAGGCAGTGAACTCTCTCCATCACTTCCTATTTATTTGACCAGTTATATAAATTATCTAGTTACCAATTTTTAAATCATCTAAGTTCTTCAGATCTCATTCTCTTGATCAGGAAAACACTTGTATCACTAAGGGTTATCATGAGACTTAAATAGGACAATTTATGACAGACTTAAAAGCATTATGCTATTATTGCTATTAATATTAATAACAATTTGAGAGAATTCACAGGTTAGAAGAACAGGGGGATCTTCCCAGAAAGTATTTCCATTTCACTTTCACATTAGACAGCCAATTACTAAACATATATTCAATGTTTTCTATATATGCCATCTGCTGTGCTAAGGGCAGGGGGTACAGATAAGAGAGGAAAAACAACCCTTACTCTCAAGGAGCTTACAACATAATGGAGGAAGAAAACAAAAGGAAGATGAAACATAGGGGGACAAGAAGGCAGTTTACTTAATGAAGGAGCATGATAGAGAAGTCGAGAGTAGCACATTGGGTGGGAAATGAGAAGATGGTTGATTGAGCTCTTCTTTCCCTACCCTCCAATCAGAGGAACAGAGGGTACATTGTGGGTACCTAGACCATTGCAATCTTGCAGGACAATGAGTTTCTTGGGAGCATGAGAAGGAAAGAAGAAAGAGAGGAAGGAAGGAAGAAAGGGAGGAAAGGAAGGGGGTTTCATTTATTAAGTATACATTTCATACCAAGCACTATGCAAATCACTTTAGAGAAGAGAGAGTTTCTGGACTCTCTGGAAATCTAGAGTTCTTTCTATTTACAGGGAAGCCTACCAAGCATATCACTGTAAGTTGGAAAGACTGTATAGTTCCATATGAAAATAGACAGCTCTCAGAGACTGAGGTTGGGCATATTATTGCTTTACTCTGGGGATAGCCCATGTTCTTTCCCCTTGTGGGGAGAACCACCTGAATTAGTACTGCAAGAAACTATATAAACCTGAGAACATCATATAAGCCTTTAAGGCCTCAGTTTCTTCCTCTGAAAAAAATAGGCTTATATTAGATAATCTGAAAAGTGCCAATAATCTAATGTTTTATAAGCTCATGAATCTTTAACAGCTTTCAGACCATTTAAAACAGAAAGCATCATGGTATACTGGAAAGAGTCAGAAGGATATTTGTTTGAATCTTTTCTTAAATATTTGCTGACTATGTGGCTCTTTATGGGTAAATCACTTAATGTCTTGGATCCTCAGTTTTATCATGTGCAAATTGGAATATAAATAGCACCCATCTGTCAGGGTGGTGAGCATAAAATGAGATAATGTATATAAAGTGCATATAAATGTCAGTTATTATTATTAAAACTACCAGATTACCATCTTTTATAACCAAAATACAAAACATAGGTTCATGAATTTGTTAATCATGCTTCCCTATTGTAGATGTTACAGGCAGCTAGTTGGAAAAGTGGATAGAGCACCTGGCCTTGACTCAGGAAGAATTGAATTCAAATCTGGCTTCAGGCACTTAATGACTGTGTGACTCTGGGCAAGTCACTCAACCCCATTTCCCTCAACTTCCTCATTTGTAAAACAAGCAGAGAAGGAAATACTCCAGTATTTGTCACAAAAACCCTAAATGGGGTCACAAAGAGTCAGACACAACTGAAAGAAAAAAATAGAACAAAATTTTTATATTAGCAACTATTTGTCAGCCATAGTCCTTATATTATCAAGAAATTGGATAATGGAATGGTTCAAACCAATAGCTTAATTAAAAATAAAAAGTGCTTCAAAAAGATTCAAAGGGAGAAATCTTAGCCACCATTCACAGCACACAGAACAAGACAAATATGTCAGGTGCATGAGGGCTATGTCCATTTCTAATCTAATCTTTTTATCTCTCAAGAATTTGTTCAGTGTTAAGTACATGGGAAACAATAAATAATTGTTGCTTTTATTGTTGTTAAATAAAAATCTGTGTGATTTAAATGAATAATGACTAGATACCAAATAACACTAAGGCTTATAGAGTAGAAAATTAATGTTCCATAGGTGCTCCTGAATAACTTTTTGTAATATACTCTTCCATATTGAAGATTTCTGCCGCCTGCAAGTAAAGTAAGAAGAATAAAATAGAATTCTCTTTCTCAGTCTATGTATCCACATCCATGAATATCAGATGCAAATATATGATAACATCCCAATTTTCTTCCCAGTGTTGGAAGATCTCTTTGCTACTTTTTTACTTTTCTTGATTAGAGGAGGAGTCATATTGATTTGTATTAACTTTATAATAAGATCTTTAAGACAAAAAAAAAGATTTGGTATTCTCTAATGTTAAATATAATAAGACTGTTGGAAAAAGAATGTGAGATTAAAAATTAATATCCAAATACTCCTACTATTATATTTAATGAGATTTATTAATAATAACTAAAGGAAAAAGATAAAGGAAAAAGGGTCCTAACCCAGTCGCAGTCATGGGAAAAAGAGAGACATACAAACAACATAAGCACGCAACTTGAGGAAGAAAAGGAAAGGAATTCTGGGAGATGTAGTTCAGGGGTTCAAGATTTTCTAATTATACAAGAGTGATTCTACCTTTCCTGAACTATGACAGTGCCTATGGTGAATGAGAATAGAAAAGAATTAAAATGCTTCCCCAGTCACCAAACCTATCTGAAAATTCTATTTTATTCTCCCTCTGACACTTTTCCCAATTCAGACACATATCCTATGATGTTACAAAATTTTCCTGTTCCCTGGAATCAAAGAAGGACCAAACTCAATTCTCTTTGTCCTAAAGGTTCTGGTTAACTCCCAAAGAAATCCAGTCAATTTATCACACGCAAGAAAGGGAGGCTTGAAACCAGAGGCTACAAGGAATTCTGTTGTAAAAGACTAGATTAAACAGCAAAGAAAGGTATATTTTGCTGACTTGGGTCATTGCCCCTGCACTTAGATTCTAAATAGGAGGGATGGCTGCCTTGCTATGGCTACAAATGAACGTGACTTTATATTGAGTATAGGTGGTGACCCTAGATTTTTGCTGTTGCTCCTAGAAAAATCAGTAAAGACAGCTCCTACCAAATGGCACAGCCCAGCATGGGCTCTATTTAATTCAATAAGCAATTCTTATGTATCTTTACTGAACCAGGCATGGGGGGGGGATGTATAAATACAGGAATGAAAACAATGCCTTTTTCTAAGGTTTTTTTTATTTTGTATTTTATTGGATTCTCCTTCCTAAATTATTATCCAGAGAAGTTATTGTACCATACAGAGAAAGGAAGGGAAGCTAAGTGGCAAAGAGGAGAAAATGCTGGTCCTGGAGTCAGAAGAATCAGTTCAAATATTGCCTGGGATGCTTGCCAGATGTGTGACCCTGGGTAAATCTCTTATCTCTATTTGCTTCAGTTTCATCATCTGTAAAATGAGTTTGAGAAGAAAATGACAAATCACTCTGAAAGAGTTAAATAAGACTAAAAATGACTAAACAACAAACAACAGTTTAGGAAAGTCTAAAGGAAAGAAACAGGAGTAAGCAATGGTACATCCCATCTTCTCTCTTGGCCCATTACTTTTTCTGCAAAATAGGAGAAGGTTAATTTAGGAGATTCTTAATTGTGGTTGATGAACTTTTTGTGTTTTTTTTTCTAATTATATTTCAATATGATTGGTTTCCTCTGTCATTCTACATATTTTATTTTATGCACTTAAAATATTATTCTAAAATAGTGTTCATAAATTTTACTCAGCTCTCAGAGAGGCTCATGAGACACTCAAAAAGGCAAAACCTCCCTGTACCAAAGAATCTGTATGTTCTGAGGAACATTTCAAAATGACTCATGCCTGTGTATAAAATCAGGGAAGTGAAATCAAAGCCAGAAAAAGTAATGTCAAGAACACTCAAACCCTTATAGGTACAACTCATTTCTACAGCCATAACTGGCAATTATGACATTCAGGTGAAGCAGCATGAAATACATTCTTGAAAGAACTCTGTAAATTTTGATCTAAAAATGATGCAAGTAATTATGCAAAATTTAGGTGAGTTGGAAGGGAGACCCTAGGATATCTGTCACAAGAGGGGAGAGCTCAGGACCCTGAAGATAACTGCTGGAGAGATTAACATCTGGGGTGAGGGATGGGCCACAAAGGAATGAATCAGCAGGGAGAGATGGGTCATCTGGTACTTTCCAATTTTAATTATTCCTGATAACTAAGTGCTAAGCACAACTGCTTCTGTGCTGCTGAAGAAGTAAAAGTGCTCTCAAAATGTAAATGCAACAAAATTTAAAACTAAGCAACCTTATAAAATAATTTAAAATTCTGAACTTTGAAATTTCAGTCAATCCTTCCTAGTTAGGACTCTGCCTACTTCATTAAACTTGTTCCAAACTATTGAGGAAATTAGCCAATAAATGGCTCCAAGAGGTTAATGGGCTGGTAAAATGGAAAAAAATCTGATTTTGAAGTCAGAGGACCTGGCTCCTTAATCCCTTTCCTATATTTACTACCTAGATGACTGGGTAAGTCAAAGCTGAACTTCCTTGTATTGTCATTTTATTCCTAAATCATAGAATGATTAAACTATATATTCTCCAAGTCTCTTCTATCTCTATTTCTATGATCCTTAGATTAAGCAAAAACAAGATTATAAGCCAATAAAATATTATTGAGGGGGAGGGAGAGATTTCCAGTTAAAGTAGAGGAACCAGATCATCTACAACATGTCACGCATACCAGTTACCACTCCCCAAACCAAGGAATTTCCAGTTCTTGTGGACATCTGGTAATATGACACATGCACACAAATGACAGTCTTCTCCAAGATCTCTGTGATATACTTACATAAAGTAGCCTAATAGGATCCATGATCTTGCATCATATTAATATATTTATAGGAAACTTCAGGTGATATGGGTAGATATGTCAGTTTTTCCCTTGGTCTCCCATGCAAATAATTAAAATTTTTTTCCACCTTATATGTTTATATAATTTTTAGTAACCTTTTTTTGGCTTATATTCTCCCCTTCTTCCCACCCCTCCATTGTCCCCAAGATAGTAAGTAATTTGATTTAGGCTCTACATGTGTTATCAAACAACACATATTCATCATGTTGTAAAAGTAGATGCATATCACTTACACTAGAGAAAAATTCATAGAGGAAATAAATTGAAGAGTGGCATGCTTCAATCTGTATTCAAACTCCATCAGTTCCTGCTATGGTGATATATGTCTTTTTTGTCATGATTCCCTTGGAGTTGTCCTGGATCCTTACATTGCTGATAAATGTAAAATCCTTCACAGCTGAACATCACAATGGAACTATTGGTCCTATTTCCTTTTTAACATTCTCATGTGATATAAAACACTAACCACCCCAGTCAAATTTCCAACGCACTGTACCTTATGCAGTGTAGAAAAGAAATAAAGTTCCAATGATATCTAAAATACATCCAACATTTAAAATTTTTTTCTTGTTTTTACCTAATTTTACCTTCTACAAAATTATCAGTAATCGTCTAGCATAATGGAATATACCCATAATGCCTACTATCAGGGAAGTTGAGGGTGGTTGAGTTCTAGAGCTTGGAAGTTTTAGGCTGCAGTGGGCTAAGCCAATTGAGTGTCCCCACTAATTCTGGCACTAATATGGTGAGCATCTTGGAGAGCAGGGACCACCATGCTACCCCCAGGAGATGAAAACTGGTCCAGATCAGAAACAGAGTGGGCCTGAGCTTGCATAATGTTCAGCCATGAGACAGAGCCTCCAAGCATTAACTACTACACTTTCAGTATGGGCAAAATGGGGATATTTAGTCTCACAAAACATGCTCCAACAAAAGCAACAAGAACAATAACAATAACCAAAAGCTCTATCAAGAAAGAAGAGAGATATTTGAAGAAACAAAACATCCCACACCACTTAACAACAAGAAGAGCCCATTTCACTATATTCTGAACAAAAAGGAAGACCAGGTTTCAGAATATTCAACCAAATACCACCCTCTTGGTGTTGGAGTTTATTTTTTCTTGGCATCATGTAACTTCCTGTTTCTAAGAAAAAAGGATTAAAGTGTCCCATTAAAAAGTCTCAAAAAGCTTCTTGGACATCAAAGAGCTCTTACACAACAACATTTTGATGAGTTAAGTGTAAAGGAATCAAAAACACATGGATTAAATTTCCCATAAAACCCACATGTGTTTAAAAATCAAGGGAAAACGTGCTTGGCCAAATGCTTTTGGGGTTTTGTCAAACCCCAAACATTTGAGGAATAGTGTGAGATGTTTGAGGAACCCAAAACACAGCTGGGTTTGCCCATATCTATCGAGAAAGCATATGCCCAGGGAAGAAGATAAAGAAGATTAATTCTGCAAAGAGTCTATATATTGTGTGACTAAAATGCAGGTTTGTGGGTGGCAACAGGAAGATGATGGCATTTCAAGGGGGAAAAAAGTCTGAGCTAAAAACTTCTCCTTCACTTTTCCAGAGAATTATACTTTATTTTGCAAAGCTCTTTAGAAATAGCTTCATCAAAGATATCTTTGGGGGAAGGGAAAAAGAAAAAGGCCTTCATTCCAAACCCTCACATTTTCCAACTTAACCAGATGGGATCTTTTCCTTAGTTTTCAAACCTTGATCAAGTTACTCCATGTTTTGTATTATACTTGATTTAACTTTGCTAGACTAAGCACATTATTAATTGGTTCTCTTTTTATTTACAATACTATTGCTTGGAATATATACTACAGTCTGTAATTGAATTTGGGGTATACTGTAATTAAAAAAGTCAAAAGAGCAATAAACAGAAGCGTTGGTAAATAATTGCATCTGAGAACAAGCATAAATCATCGAGATTAAATGATTTTATATCATATTTGAACTCCCTAATTTTAATTTATGATTTCGAGACTATTTTCAGTCTTTCTCAACTGGAAATTCTTATCAATGTTTTGAACCTTTTAGTAGTGATTACAAGAATGTCCAGTTGGCTATATCTTCTTATACTTATTTTTGCTCTATGTGCTATCCCGAATTATTGGCTTTAAAGAATTCATCAAGAGCTGATATTTGTGTAAGACAAAGGGAAAGATAGATAGATAGATAGATAGATAGATAGATAGATAGATAGATAGATAGAACTCAGAGAAGATAATAAAAATAATTAAAGCTAACCTTTATATTCTACAAATTAGCATTAATGGAAATCTGACCAGAAATGTGAATGGTTTTCCAAACCCACCTAAATTTCACAGTTAAACTTTGATTATAGATCTATCATAGATCTATAATTCAATCAGTCTTTTAATTCACAGCTATTGTATATTGCTTTGGGCCCATTCAAAGAAGAATACTAGAACTTTAAAACTGTAAAAGACACTTGAAATCATCTAGTATGTATGCATGAGGAAGATGAGTCCCCCCATGAGGTGATCAACTCAAAGAAGCATAGATCAAAATGACTATGTTTTTTCTGAATTGGAGTTTTCCAGTGTCTGCAAGTATAACCAAAATAAAATATAATTCTGTTTTCCAATTCATATTATCAGATGCAAGTATATGATAATTTTCCACTTTTATTTCTTTCTAAGGCCATGGAAAGTTTTGTTACCAGTTCCCTTTGCTTGATTCTGACTCTTATCCAGTGTTTTCATTAATGAAGGTTGCCTTTCTTAGATAAGATTGCCACTCTTTATAGGGCTCAAAACAATTACTTGAGTCATTCTTTCTCCTTCTACCCTCCACTAAAACCCTTCCAAGGGATCTCTTCATGGTATGGAGGTAGCCCTGATTTGGGCCCCGGAAGACTATGCTGACAGAACATAAGTCCTGAAAGTTGGTAAGACTTGAGTATGGATGCCATGGTCTGACTATCCAAGGACCATCTACATGAAGAGGATTAGTCCAAGGTTGGGATACTGAGTGATATTTTTTTCCAAGTCACAGAAATTGAGGAAAATGACCTGCTCAGACATAGAAAAGTTACATTTGACATCAATAGAGAAAGGATTATAGGTCTGTGGTTCTTTAGCTGGAATGGACCCCTCTGGCCACTGAGTCAGACCTCCTTATTTTAAAGATAAAGAAACTAGGGATCAACTAGGTTAAGTGACTTACTCAAGGTTACAAGGTAGTAAGCATCAAAAGCAATATTTGGCCTCAGGTCTTCTGATGCCAGAGCATATGCTCTTTTCATGGTGCTATACTGTTCCTCAAATATGAATTCCTAAAGAATTGAATCAGTAACCTAAAGATATGCTGTCCTTCACACATGTTCTTCAAGGACTGAATAATCTCTTTTTATACCCAGGAATAGAAGGAGGAAAGCACTAGTACTGAAAATACTGAACTACCCAATCAAGTCCCCATTCAAGATGGAGCCTACATTATTACTTCTTCCTCAGAGGAGACAGCTATGTAACACCAACTAAAGACCTGGGAATAGATTCAAGAATCGAGTTCATATCCAGTAACAGACATTTAATAGCAATGTAATTTTGGGGCAAGTCACTTAACCTCTGTTTGCCTCACTTTCCTTAATGGTAAAATGGAGATAATGAATAGCATATATAGCCAAAGGATTATAAGATTCAAATGAACCTCATAAACAAATATTTTCAAATATTTGTAAAGCACTCAGTAGTGTTTGGTACATGTTGTTGTTCAGACAGTTCAATTGTGTTTGACCCTTTATGATCCTATTTTAGCGGTTTTTTGACAGAGATACTGGAGTGTTTTGCCATTTCTTCTCCAGTTCACTTTACAGATGAGGAAACTGAGTCCAACAGGTTAAGTGACTTGTCCAACACCACACAACTACTAAATGTCTAAGGCCAGATATGAACTCACAAAGATGAGAGCTCCTAACTCCAAATCTGTTTTCTATTCACCTAGCTGCTGTCCTTTTATGTCCTACTATGTTCGATACACAGACAACTCTTAATAAATGTTTCCTCCCTCCCTCCCTCCTTCCTTCCTTCCTTCCTTCCTTCCTTCCTTCCTTCCTTCCTTCCTTCCTTCCTTCCTTCCTTCCTAGATCAAGACTGGCCTAAACAACTGCAGGCAACAACAGCTAAAAACAGAAGGTCATACAATCAATTCAGGACTGGGGAGCACAAGTTCTTGCTTGAAAATACCATCTCTGACTTCAAAAGAATTCATATTCTAATAAATCTCTGTGTTGCCTTGAATATATTGCTTTCTCTCCATTTGTCTATCTCTGTCTGTCTGTCTCTCTGTCTGTCTCTCTCTCTCTGCCTTCCCCATCTCTTTCTTCTCTCCCTTCCTCTTTTGGTTTCCTGTCTCTGTCTCTTTCTTTACCCTCTGTCCCTTAAACCATTTCTGTGTCTTTTTGTCTCTTTTTATCTNATATACACACACACACACACACACACACATAGTAGTCTGGGAGGGAGTTCCAGCTTCTTATAGGATACTCAGTATCTACTCAGCCAAGGATTGGTGGGATGTTTACAAAGAAAGAAAATATCCAAATGTCTTTCTACTGATAAATTATAATTATATTCTTCACATTCCTCATCATTACAAATCCTAGAATGCCAGTAGGATAGTGTAGAGGTTTCAGAATACAGTCATTTTGATTCTAATCCATACCTTATTCACCTTCACACACTCTATGATCCAGTTACATTGGTTTATTTGTATTTAATGCACTACGACACTTTGTCTCCCATGCTGTACCTCATACCTGCCCCACACTTTCAGCTAAAAGTTTCCTTAGATTCCCTCAAGTTTCAACCTTTGAGATGAGTGTAAAGTAGCTTGAAAAAGGCAAAGTTGAGCTCCCCCAACCAAAACTCTTCCAAACAATTTTAGAAAACAAATGAGACCAAATCCTTTGATTGGTAATTCCAAAGAAAAAAATCAGTGAGCCATTTTTCCAGCTAAAGAATACAAAGAAAATGAAAGAGGTCTGCAGACTCTAAAAGATAAAGCATTCCAGTGTAGGGAAATGATGTGTATCAAGAGAAAAAGAGGTCATGTTTCCAGCACAGAAGGAACTAAATTTGTGCGGGTTTCAGGAATAAGTGCCAACTCAAAGTTCTGGTGCTTACTATGCAGATATGGGCTGACTCATGAGAGGATCTATGCTAGGAAGGTATAATGGGGTAAGGAGTGTTTTCCAGGGTAAGAAGGGTTTCAGCACCTAGGCTGAGTACTAACCAAGGTCCAAATTCAGAAGTAAATAGCAGCTATGTGTCTCAGACCCCAGAAGTAAGACATAATCTCACTTTTAGCCTCCAGTCTACTCTGGAACCTACAGAAGAATAACCAGGGCAGTAATCTCAGGTCAGAGGAGAGCCTGCATTTCCCTCACCCTGAAGCAGTAGAGCTTTCCAGGTGGCTGATAGTGGCTGAATTCAGAAGAAATGTACTGGAACTACAACTACAGAAAGCCTATAGGCTTTTTTGCTAAGACCCAAACCCAGGTAACAAATTTGCAGGGTTCAGACCAGGAAGAAAGAAATCAGATTTTTCCCTGCATCAGCACACTTTGAGAGCATGGAAAACTTACACACTTCTTTTTTGAGTTATCCTAGAGATTCTAGATTAATAAAACACTTCTTTTCCCTCAAGAAAGCAGCAGTAAGACCAGACCAGTCATTCCTTCCAGAAGTACGCAAAGTTTTGATCTAACATCAAGGTTTATGTTAAGAAGTAGGTAGGAAAAAAAGAAGCAAATAAATGAAGAGAATCCCACAATTAAAAGCTTATTATGGGGGGCAGCTGGGTAGCTCAGTGGATTGAGAGCCAGACCTAGAGACGGGAGGTCCTAGGTTGAAATCTGGCCTCAGACACTTCCCAGCTGTGTGACCCTGGGCAAGTCACTTGACCCCCATTGCCCACCCTTACCACTCTTCCACCTATGAGCCAATACACAGAAGTTAAGGGTTTAAAAAAATTTTTTTAAAAAATAAAAAAAAACTTATTATGGTGAAAAAGATGCCCCAAACAGAAATCCAGAAGATAGGAATTACCTCAAAAACATCTACAAGCAAAGCTATCAAGAAAAAGATGACTTGAAAAAAAGTCAACTAGAATTCCTAGGGGAAATAAACCAACAGTTTTAAAAAGAGTTAAAATAATGGCTTTTTATACATAAAATGAGAATTCCAGAAGATAATATGGAAAATAAAGGAGCACTTTTAGAGAAATAATTGGAAAGGGAAGTATTGGTTTGACACAAGTTGTACAAAATCTTATTCGAGCAACAAAATTCTTTGAAAATAGATTAAACCAACTGGAAGCTAATCACCATGATAAAAGAAAAAATATTCAAAACAAAATTTAAAAATAGAAAAGAAGGTATCTTATAGTAAAAATAGAGAGACTATAGATCAAGTGGGGATAATTTAAACATCATTGGACCAACTAGAAGCCATGATTTAAAAAAAAATTGTCCAGACTCATATGTCAAGAAATTATAAAACTATCCAGATCTCAAGTAAAAATAGAGAATCCATGTGATTTCTTGAAAGTTGAAAATAAAAATCCCCAAAACATTAGAGCCAAAATTCACAGTTTCCAAATAAAATAAAAAATAAAGTCACAAAGAATACAAGTTCTGAGAAATTATAGAAAGAATCATACACAATTTAGAAGCAACCACTATAATTGTGTGGATTTCCTATAGATCCTGTATATGACCTTTTAAAAGAGAAATTGATGCAAAATTTTATCTCTCACTCCACAGCTGTTTCCTTTCTTATTTTAGTTGCATTGATTTTGTTTATGTAAATTCTTTTAATTGTATATCATTGAAATTGTCCTTTTTCTCTTTTTTTTTTAGTCTGTTTATGTCTCGTTTTGGTCAAGAATCTTCAGGGGGCAGCTGGGTAGCTCAGTGGAGTGAGAGTCAGGCCTAGAGACAGGAGGTCCTAGGTTCAAACCCGGCCTCAGCCACTTCCCAGCTGTGTGACCCTGGGCAAGTCACTTGACCCCCATTGCCCACCCTTACCACTCTTCCACCTATGAGACAATACACTGAAGTACAAGGGTTAAAAAAAAAAAATTAAAAAAAAAACATTAAAAAAAAATCTTCATCTTAGACATAGTTATAAAAGGTGCCTTCTTTGATTTGCATTTATTTTTTAAATTATATTTAATTTTATATTTAGCTAATATCTTCACTAGGAATTTATTTTGATGCATGATGCAAGTTATTTTTCTAGTCATTTTATGTTAAGTTTCTTTTCAGAATAGTTCTTGTTCAATAGAGAGCACTTGCAAGAAATTTATATTTTTGGTTTTATTAAACACAATAATCATTATTTTTAAATAGATACAAGTTAAAACTTTAATTTAATTCAAACATTTATTAAGTGCCAATTATGTGTAAGGCCTTCTGTAAAAGTCTTACTCCAGTGACTCATCAGGATATAGACATGAACCTAGCCTCTTTTGACAATGGAGCATGAGCTTTTGCTTCATCTTCTAGGTAGGAAGACTTTCAAAAAATATCCTGGTGCCTGTCTCTATCTTCTGTCTAAAGTCCAGATAAGCCAAATTCAAAAAGCTACCAGCAGATAGTACACAAGATGATGATTATTTAACAAAAATTGGTTGTAGTAACATATCAAACTTCCATATTGACAGTGGTTTGGGATTTCATTATTGAGATAGTAATTTCCAGGCATGCAAATATAGAAGCATTAATATGTTTTCCTCCTGGGCAATTCCTGTTTGTGAATTTGCAGAAATTCTCCACACAGGTTCTAGCCAATGCACTGAAGAACTTCCTTGGATTTTTTAATATTTTATGTTTACTGTGACATAACTAGATTATCCATTTGTTACCTCTTTAGCTCATTGTGACCAGATCATCTATTTCTCAAGACAATCATATTTTTGAAAGTGTCTTTTGTCATTTTTTGATAGTCAGGTAATTATTGGTAATGTTCTACAGCTTACTAATACATAGAACATAGCATTTCATTGCCTTTTGGTTCATACAAATTTTTAATTAATTTTAGATAGTTGTCTCAAGATTTTCAAATTTATAGCATCACTGGGTCAACAATGGTATTAAAATTATACTTGAGCATCCCTCTGATTCTAATTCTTTGCTACCATAAAAAATTGTGATGTAGAAGTTATAGAATACTATTGTGCTGTTAGAAATTAATGACAATAATGGTTACAGAAAAAAACTGAGAAGACGTTTCAAAGTCAAGTGAGTAGAAACAAAAGAAAAATTTTAAAATAACAACATTAGTGTAAAAATAATCAGTTTTAAAAGATTTAGGAACTCTAAGCTACACACTGACCAACCTTCATCCCAAAGGATTCATAATGAAATGTGCTATCTACCAGCAGATAGAGAGCTAATGTACTCACTGCAGATTGAAACATATTTCCTTTTTTTTCTTTGTTTTTTTTTCCTTTTTCTTTTTTTCCTTTCTTTTTCTTGGACATAACTAATGTGGGAATTTGTCTTGAATGACTATACATATTTGTAATGAGTTTTGTTTTTCTTGCCTCCTCAGTGTATAAGGTAGAGTATGGAGGAGAAAGGAGGAAGAGAATTTGGGACTAAAAGTAAAATTGTATTTAAAAAATATGCTTGAGTGGCAAGAAGTATTTTGTATGCTATAAGTCTTAATTTCTCAAATGCAAAGCTAGACTGACATGTATACTGATGAATGAACACAATGGACTGTCCATAAAACTATGTGTCATAATCTGGGAAATTCTCTATTTAGTTTTTCTAATGTGGATTGGGTAGACCATGAGCAAATTGTAGGTGAAACAGCAGATCATCAAGTCATGCATTTATTTTTTTAAATCATTGAGATTTTTACTATAAAAGAAACAGAATGACAAAAAGGGAATTGCAGGTAAAGATAGCTCATAGTTTCTCTTGGAGTGGGGAATAAAGGAGTTGATGAACTTGGTTTCATTATGTGCCCAATGACAAGAAACATATTTTCATAAGACACCTGCTCATCTTACTTTGCTATACTCATGCTGAGAGCAAACAAACAGACCACCATGAAGATAATTGTAGCATACGTTTCAGACAACAAAGATGTACAGAAATTCTATGAAGAATTTGAAAAGCTTCTCTAAGTTAATATAACTCCCTTTATAGCTTATATTTTCATAGCCAATGTATATTTTAATGATTGTTATACTAATTCCCACTCCCATGGATATGTTAAAGTCCCAGAGCTTGGCTACCTAAATTTCCTTCTTAAAATTCGAGCAGTACCACTAAATGTTTAGAGGTGATTGTGCTCACACCTGTGTTTTTATCTCCCAAGAATAAGAGTTGATAATCAATTTAATCAACCATGCTTAGGTGGCTTTTAAGAAAGCAATATTTATCAAGGCGATATAAGAAGATGAATCGGCACAAAACATCTGCAGCACCTCTTCCTCAAGTACATATGGAATCCAGGGGAAAATGGGCATGAATTAAGAGAACGTATGTGGCCAAGGGGTAAATCATAGCTCCTTGCTGAAGCATTGCTGAAAGTCCCCTTCCCCTATTCATTAAGTACTCAAGAATTTCCTCCATCAATATAGGGAATCTGTGTTCATCTCTTCTTGGATTTAGATAGAGACAGGGCTTCTAACTAACCTAGGGACATTGTTAGGGCACTTATAGAAACATGGGAACTCTAAACTCCTTTGGACTCTAATTTCCAAGTTTCTCCTCTGGCCAAAGAAAGACAGATGACACTTGGTCAAATCTAAAGCCAAAGCTGAGGCTTCTCCTTCTCCTCAACTGCCTCCTCCTCAAGGATGTATTAGAAAACCACAATTGCTTCAAATTCTAGAGCTCTACTCTCATCTCTCTTGATAATTTGTAGGTTATAGCTTGGTATATGACCAAGTTTTTTCAGCCTATCCAACATTTCTGGTTCAACAGGATTCTTTTCTAGGTCTTTTAGCACCAGGACTAGGAATTATGCTATAAAAATAATATTAAAATATTTATATAGCACTAAGTATGTGCTAAGCACTATGCCTCATGCTTTACAATTATTATCACACTTGATTCTATTAGCAACTTTGGGAGGTAGCAGAAAGCAACTCTATTATTCCTATCCTCATTTTATAGATGAGAAAACTGGGACCACGAGAAGGGAAATGACTTGCCCAGGGTCACACAGTGACTCAACTCTACTAGACCCTAGGTTTAGCATTGTGTCCACTGCATCTTCTATAAATGATTAAGGCATGCTCTCATCCAGTTAATGTATTAAGACTAAAAATAGGGTGGCCTACTTTCAACTCAACTTTTAAATTTGGCTTTAAATGCACAGTTGGATTTGGCAAGATGGTGAAGACTGTCAAAAATTATGGCCAAGAATCAAGAAATAAAAGAGGCCACTGGCTCATAGGCTACTTGAAAGATTCATATCTCCATGACGTGAAGACTTACTTTAGGAGAAAAATTAAAACCAAAAGAAAAAAGAAATTGATTATATCTAGACAAGACACAACTGAAATCTGTAAGATCATAAATCTGCAGCCAGAAGAGACATTCAGGTCCCCTGATCCCATTCCCTTATTTTGTGGATGAGACCCAGAGAGATTAAATGGTTTGTCTCTCTAGAGTCACATAGGTAGCAAGTAGCAAAGCCACCATTTAGCTTTAGTCCCTGAGACTCCAAGTTCTACTCTTTCTCTGATACCATGATGGCTCTTGATTACCAGTACAAGGAGTTATTTCTGAATAATCAGTCTGTGTGCAGTCAGATTATTGACTGCTGAGAGCAAAGGTTAGAATCAATACCAAATTAGGAAAAAAAGATAAAGAAGAGACTCTGGATGTGATTATAGCAGCTTTAACCTGACCTGTTTAAACTTGATGTTGACCCTGAAAAATAAAATATACACAAAGTAAAGATCTTTCCCTGTCATCAGGGTGGGGAGAAGAAGGGCCTCTTTGAATTAGTTGATTAAGCTAAAGACTATTTTAAAGAAATTCTTCTTTTATAAAGTTTCAAGTAGCCAACATATTTTTAACTAGCCTGACCAATTGCTTAATTGAAGTCTTTCTTTAAAGATGGGAAGAAAAACATCAAAAAAAAAAGCTTTCCAGACCCACTTGGACAAAATATTTATATTTATTATATGTATATTTAATTTATATTTATTATAATTATATTTATAGCTGTTCTTTTTGTGGTGGCAAAGAACTAGAAATTGAGGAAATGACGGGAATGACTGTATAAATTGTGATACATGCTGGTAATGAAATACTGTTCTACTATAAGAAATGACAAACAAGATGATTTCAGAAAAAGCTGGAGTGATCTGTGGGCTGATGTAGAGCAAAATAAACACAACTGGAAAAACATAGTACACAGTAACAGCATACTGGATGATGATTATTTGTGCTGGCTACTCTCAACAATGCAATGATCTGGGACAATCCTGAAAGACCTGAAAGATGGAGCAATGCTATCTACCTCCAGAGAAAGAACTGTTGGAATCGCCTTTCACATCAGTGCATTTTTTATTATATTTTGGAATTTTGGTTAGGTATGAGGGTGCTCTTGCAACAATCACCAATATTGAAGTATGTTTAGCATGACAATCGAAATGGGAAAAAAAAGCTTTCCTTTTGTAAGGTGAGTAATAATTATTATACTGCACTTTAAAGTAGGCAAAGTGATTTTTTTACAACTATATGGAATTCATTGTAAATATAATTGTTGTCATTTGACAAATAAAGAATCAAGACTGGCTGTGTCACTTCCTTGCCCATGATCACAAAGTTGGTAAATATTTAAGGTAGGATTTGAACTCAGGTCTTTTAATGAAATCTTCCCACCATTCCACGCTTCTCCTTAATTGCTTTTTTTACTGAAAGCTATTAATTTGTAAAATACTTTCCTCATTACCACTCTCTAAGTTAGACAGCATGAATATTGTTATCCCTGTTTTATAAATATAGGATAATATGGTGAAAAGAGGCTAGAATTTGGACTCCAAAGACCATTCTGTAAAACAGCTAAGAATTATACTTCAAAATTCAGTAAGTAAACATACCCTTTGAACCTGTAATGACCTACTTCCAAAGAGAAAGAAAAACAGACACCAAGAGAAAGGATCAACATATGCAAAAATATTTATATCAGCACTTTAGAAATGAGAAACAAATAGATGCTCATCAGCTGGAAAATGACTACACACTATAGCTTAGGAATATAATTAAATATTATTGTGCATTAAAAATTATTAAATAAAAAATAAAAAAAGATTCAGAGAAACCTGAGAAGATTTTTATGAATTAATGTAGAATGAAGCACAGAGATCTAGAAGAACAGTTTATACATTAAGACATTTTAAAGGAAATCAACTTGAGAGACTTCATAAATTTGATCAATGCAAAGAGGAAATGTGGTTTCTAGGCACAAAATGAAACATAGATTCTCAAGTATAATCAACGCAGTACATGTGTATTTTGTTCAACTATACTTATTTGTTACAAGTAGGGGATTTTATTTAGAGAGGGAAGTGTCTGTTAGAGAGTTTAGGTAGTGAGAGTGATGGAAATAAAAACAAATCAGAAATTGTCAATTAAGCATTTAAAAATACCACTCTAAGTTAGACATGGTGAATAATGTTATCCCTATTTTACAAATATAGGATAATATGTTGAAAGAAGGAGAGAACTAGGCAGCTCAATGGACAGACTGCCATGCCTGGAGTTGGGAGGACCTAGGTTCAAATCTAACCTCAGTCACAACCTAGCTTTGTGACCCATTTAATCCTGTTTGCCTTGCTTCTGCTCTTCAGTCTCAGAATTATTATTCAAACAGAAAGTAAGGGTTAAAAAATACAGAGAAGAAAGTAAAATGAAGTTTAGAAGAGTACATAGAAAAGAAGGATCATGCTGGAACTAGCATATTAAATTTGATATATACTTGAAGACTACAAACTGTGTATGGTAGATCAATGGATTTCATATACAATCTTCTTTCTTTCTGTCCACTGTATATGGGAATGCTCATATTTTTTGGTACTGGTCAATTTTATAATAAAAAAGTAAACTATCCAGAATGTTTAAATGCAGACAACAAAGCACCAATGTACTGGTTGAAAACTAGTAAAGTCCAGAGGGAAAAAAACCCAAAACAAATTTTTCATTACCATCTTAGAAAGAAGTTGATTGAAAACATTTGTATACAAATCCCACCCCAAAATCCTACACATACTACCCTGTTCATCATTTCACAATCTGACTTAAGAATCTTCAATGGTTCTTTCTTGCTTAGTGGATAAATATCCAGTTCCTTAGCTTAGCATTTAAGACCCTCCACAATCTGGTCCCAAACCATTTCTTCATTCTCATTCTTGACTATCCTTCCCTGACTTTCCCACCACTACACTAAGAAGCAGTGTGCCAGAGTAGATAGGGGGCATACCTTAGAGTCAGAGAATATTGGGTTTGAGTCCTGCCTTTTAGAAATCCTACACATACTAGAAATGGAATCACAGGCATGTCATTTAACCATTGGGCTGTAGGATTATTGAGAATTGGAACTTTTTTTAGCATAGTGTCCAGCACAACTGGTTCTTAAAAACAGACTTGATTAAATTACTCTGAGATATCACCTCACATCTATCAGAGAGGCTAAAAAGATAAAAGAACAAAATGGTAGATGTTAGAGCAGTTGTAGAAAAAATGGGAACACTAATACACTTTTGTTAAACTGTGAACTGATCCAACCATTATGGAGAGCAAATTAGAATTATGCCGAAAGAGCGTGTATACCTTTTGCCCCAGCAATATCCCTATCAGCTTTGTTTTCTACAGTGATCAGAGAAAAGAACCTATATATTATAAAATATTTTTAGCAGCTTACTTTATGGTGACAAAGATTTGGAAATTAAAGAGATGCCTACAACTTGGGGAATGGCTAAACAAATTTTGGCATATGATTGTGATGGAATACTACTGCAGTGTAAGAAATGATGAGCAAATTAGTTAAAAAAACACGGAAAAACCTACATGAATTTATTAAGAGGGAAATGAACAAAACCAAGAAAATATCATATACTGCAACAGAAATATTGTTTGAAAAATGACTTGTGCATGTCCACCTGCAGAGAAAAATGATAGAGATAAGCAAGACATAGTATTACATAAACATTACCTTTTGGGGGAATCAAAAGATGCCTTTTCTAGTGTGGGGAAGGGAAGGAAGAAGATTAGCTGAAAATTTTAATGTGACAAACAAATGAATAAGTATTTTAAAACTGACTTGATTCTCCCTTTAATGCCTTTGCTAGTTTAGTTAACTTTGACTTAATTAATTTTCTCCTCTGTTCAGAAAAGTAGCTGATAGGATGTAAGTCCCTTGAAGGCAGAATTAGTTCAGTTTTTGTCTTTGTGTTCTTGGCATACACTAGTTTGACTGATTACTTGATTAAAGGCAGAGAATGTTTCTTTGTATTCACCTCAAACAACCAGCATAATGCCTTGAATATAGCAACAAATATTGATTGATTGAGTGAGGATAGGATTTGCACTAAAGTGTTTTAGAAATTATTTTCAGAAAAGGTGAGTATTAATATGGATGTCATTAAAACAGGCACCACATTCATAAGAACCGTCCTTTACTGCTGCAAAACTGGGCAAGCTCTATTCTAAATCACTATAGACATAAACTCAGGAAGTCAAAAACATCAATAGACTAATAGTATTACAGAAAGAGTGACAACACTAACAGTCTACCCCCCAAAACAACAATGAAACAAAACAAAAACTACTCTACTAACTGCCCCAGATAATAGAATATTCTATTTATTAAAATGGTATTCTTTCGTAGGACTCTTTATGCTGTCCCCCCCATACATACATCTCACTAGAGTGCAAGTTACTTTGAGAGAAGAGAAATTCACTTTTGTCTTTGCATCCCCTATATCTTGAATTGAGCAGAATAATTGGTTAATGTAATGAAAGCTTGTTGGGTTGAATCAAAATTCTATATTATGAAAAAGAAAATTCTATGTTATGCCAAAGAGTGTGGTTCTATATGATATTTCAGAAAATACAGCTAAAAAATCAGTTATCAGATGCTTATGAAGGTTCTGTTTTTTATTGAGTTACCTGGCTAGGAATGATTGGAGAATAAAAAACAGATTGGGCTGAGACGAGACTTAAAGCAGATAGACCTACTAGCAAGTAGTCCAGGAATGAGATGATAAGGACTTGCACTAGAGGGTACAGTGACAGAGGAAAGAAAGGGACAAATATAAGAGACATTTCAGAAGTAAAATATACAGGTCTTGGCGTCAGGTTAGATATGGAGGTAGGGGTGGATGAGAGATAGGTGAGGAATCCAGGATGAGTGCTAGGTTGTGAGCATAGTTACTAGGATAGTAGTGTTGATCTACACAGTAATTGGGAAGGTGAAGGACATGGAAGGTTTAAGTGAAAAATAAGTTCAGTTTTGAATATATTCAGTTTAAGATTTTTACTGGACATCCAGTTTGAGATATCTGAAAGGCAAATGGAGATGCAAGATTGGAAGTCAGCAGAGAAACTAGGGCAGAATAGTTAGATTTGAGAATCATCACCATAGACATGGTAAGTAAATACATGGAGGCTGATGAGATCACAAGCGAAGTAGTATAGAGGGAGACCAGAAGAGGGCTCAAGCTAGAACTCTGAAAGAAGTCTATTGTTAGAGGGCATGATCTGGATGAGGATCTAGGCAAAGGAAACTAAAGAGTTGTCAGAGAGGTAGAAAGAACTAGGAGAGAACTATGTCCTGAAAACCTAGAGAGAAGAGAGTATCATAGAGGAGAGAGTGACCAGTAGCGTCAAAGGCTTTGAAGAGATCAAAGAGAATAAAGATTGAGAAAAAGTCATTTAATTTGGCAATTTCATTGGTCATTTTGGAAAGAGATATCTTGGTCAAACAATGAAGTCAGAAGTTGAATTATGAGGCAGTCCTACTGTAAGAGGAGGGAAAGAGTGAAAGAGAGAAAGTAGAGGGAATTATTATAGATGAATTTGTCAAGGAGTTTAGCTACAAAAGGCAGAAGGGATATTAGATAATGGCAGAGATGGATATATCAATGAGGGTTTTTTTGAGGATGGAGGAGAGATGGGCATATTCGTAGGCAGTAGGGAATGAATTAGTAGATACAGAGAGATTGAAAATAAGTGAAAGTATAGGGATGACTAAGAGGGCAATCTGTTGGAGGAGATGTGATGGCACTGGATCACTTAACAGCTATTAAAATTAGCCTTGATAAGGAATAAGACCTCTTTATCAGGAGTAAATGTATCTGAGTGATAGAAACTGAGGAAGATGGGAAAAGAGGGAGCTCAGAGTGAGTGGCTTTAATCTTTTTTTTTTCAAGATAAGAGGCAAGGAACTCAATTGAAAGGATAAAGGGGAAGCTATGGAAGGTTTCAGGAAGGATGAAAAGATTTGGAAGAGCTGCAATAGAGATCACAATAGTGAATTGATAGGGAGATATAATATGATTGCCTAACAGCAATGAGAGAGCCCAGCTGAGATTGTATAGTGAAAGCAGTCAAAATGGTTGTGTCATTTTCTCTACTTTCAGTCAATAGCATACATATAGGAGTGAAGATAATAAATGGTGAGAGTGACAAAAGGCTGCAACTTGACAAAGCATAATCAATATATACTAAAGAGTTTTGGTATTTAAGAGAGAAGGACAGTATAAAGTTAAATTGGTTTGTCAAAAAGTAAAAATATGAAAAAGAGGAGAGAATGGCTAGTGTAGGGGTGGTGGATTGGGAGATAATTAAGGAGCTGAGGAATAAAGAGTTGAGGTCATAGTAAGGGTTGAAGAGTCAAGTTTTGTAAGGGAAAGCAGAAGGAAATGTGAAAATCCTTTAAGTAATGGATGGATAATAGGATTTATGTATTCTTCAAAATGGAGATATTATATATGTAGGTGATAGCAAGATTAAGGATATGATCACCTTCGCATGTAGCTGAGATTAGGTAGAAGAGTAATTCAAAAGAAGTGAGTAGGTTAATGAAGTGAATGGTTAAGAAGTTTGAAGGAGAAATAATATATAGGAGAGATATGTATATAGATATATAGATACAAACACTCATATATTCTTGTGCATGTGTGTATGTGTGCCTTCTAATCTGAGGGTAGGAGTTGGAGAGAAAAGTTGTGAGCCACGTACTGAACTAATTAAGGAAGGAAAGAAAATGACCTGAGGATCTGTAGGCAACAGCTACCAGGATGATAGGGTGGTATCTATGAATAGCATGAAACTCAAGGTAAGAGAGGTTACTGAGTGATAGTGAGAGGAGAACGTAGAAGTAGCAAAGGGGAGTTGAGATAGGGAGAATGAGAGTGGGGGTGTAGCTAGTATTAGAAAGGGTAGCCAGAGAGGATCTGTAATCTGGGGTACCTGAGCTTCAGTAATAGCTAGTAGATGGAAGGCATAGGAAAGGAAAAGATAATGATGAGGGGAAGTTTGTTGCCTATGGAAAGGAATTCAAGAGGGCATATTGGAAAGGTTGTGCAGTATTAAGTTGAAATTTGGGGGTGAGAGAGTTGAGGTAAATAGATATAAGGAATCTGTTGATGGCATCTGAAGTTCAACACAGAGGTTTAGAACCACTAGGATGTGAGGAGTATGACCAAGAGTGAGAATGTTAATCACTGAGTGGAGTGAGGCACCCTTCCTAACAGAAGCTGAATATTAGGCTGGAGGCAAGAGCAGGATGAAATAGGAGGGACATGGACAGATAAGCAAACAGTAAGATGTGCCTGCATCATTGTCCTTCTTCCCCTCCTGAGGGTGGTGATTCTGTAGGAAAATAGAACAAAAGGAAATTAAGGTCAAACCTGCAGAACAGGAGAAAGAAGTCCTATTGCCCATCAACATCCTCTTCCCCTTCTCCCAAAGGACAAGCACAGCAGGAAATGGAAGTTCTAAAAGTAAAGGATAAGTTGCTCCCCTTTGTTTCAGAGGTTCTCCACATGGAAGATGGGATAGGAAGACACCCTGCCCAGTCCTTTGCTGCCATTCCTCAAGATACATATTGCATTTGTAGCCTTCACTCAAAGGACATGCTACATCTAGAAGAAGATGGACAGCATAAGACTTGCCCATGGTTACAAAAACCTAGCCTCTTTTTTTCATTTTTTCATGGATAGTCATCCAAAGATGACTACTAAAATAGTCATCAAATAGTCAATAATAAATATTTATTAAGTACCTACCATATGCAAGGCACTGTGCTAAACATTGAAGATACAATATGAAAAAGAACAATAACCTCTGCCCTTAAAGGAGTTTACAGTCTAATGGGGGGAAGAGAACATATGAGAGAAAGGTAAATAGTGATGGAAACAGAGTGTTCTGTAATATTAACACCAAAGTTCTGACCAGTCTATTAAGCAAACTTAAGAAATTTAAGTTGCTGAATCATGATCCAAAGGTGGTGGAAGGTGACTTTTCAATGATTCTCTAACTTTATCAAGCATCTTAGTTTACCATGTATGAGGCACCAATATGGAAGAAAATAGCAACAGAGCTGCCCAAAAAGCAGGTATAACTACATGCTGGTTCATGAGCTCAGGAGTTCCCCAAAGCAGTTGCCATCATTTTCATTCACTGTTTTATCCTAATTACTGGCCAACATATACAAGCCAGCAAAAGAGCTCTTGTGACTATAAGCATGACAGAGTGGAAAGTTGGCTCTAGAGGACTTAGGGTCCAATTCATCTGTAAAGTGAAGGTATTAAATTGGTAGCCTCTGAGATCCTTTCCAGGTCTAGATATATGAGTGTACTATCCATAGGGTCAAGGTGTTCCCTTTGCTGATTAACCTTTTATAAGAGTTGAATGTTTCTCTTTTTGGATATATGCTGCTGATCCTGGCCCCAAGACAGACTTCCTGTGGTCAGATGGAATCAGGAAAAGGCAAGATCTAGTTATGATGGATTCACAAGAGAATTCTTTCAAACTTTTAAAAACAGTTACTAGGCAGACTTCATTAATTATTTCCAAAAATTGAGAAAGTATCCTATCAGAATCTTTTTATGAGATATAATATTAATATCTAAACCAGGAAAAGAGAAAATATAGAAAGAAAACTATAGACCAATATCAACAATCAACATTGATTCTAAAATTTTACACAAAATCCTATCTAACAGACTACAGTATTTTATCCAAGGAACTTTTCATTATGACCACATGGGATTTATAGCAGAGATACAAGCATGATTCAACATTAGGAAAATAATCAATATAATTAATCATATTAAAACCTGAAACATCCAAAACCACATGCTCATCTCAATAATTTTAGAAAAAGCCTTTGACAAAGGAAAAAAGTTTTTTATGCTGTGTTGACAATGTATAGGACTATAGAGACCTTTTTAAATATAATTTTAAAAAGCATCTATCTGTAAGATTAAAATTAATGTCTAAAACTCCAAGTATGATATTTTATAAAGTTTATTAATAATCACTTGAAGTAAAGGAATAAAAAGGAAATAGATTAAAACATAATTATCTAACCAAAATAAAATCACGTGAATAATTTTCTTGCCTCTCCCAAAAAGCCCACTTCAGCCAGCTACCAATCACAGGAAAAGAGAGTGAGAGGCAGGGCTACACAAAATTTATATCCTGCCTATGTCAGCATGTAATGTGAGAAGGTGAGTGGGGTGCTGGGAATTGTAGTTCTGGGGTTCATATTCTGATTACACATATCTTAAACCCAAAACAAGTTCCATATACAATGGGGAAGCCCTATAGCCTTTTCTAGTAAATACTCAGTCTAAAAGCCCCCTCTGACCATTGGTGTTCACTCTTTATTTCCTCTCTGTGTACCAGAATCCAGCATCATCAGTTTCTGGCATGTGGCCAACTTTTGCAAAAACTCCTTCCCTTACCTATTGCAACCCATTTTCTGCTTCCCTTCTTATAAGCCCCAGAGTAAAACCCTGCAAGCCAGCAGAGAAGACAGAATCAATAAGCATCTTTCAGAATTCCGAGTCCACAGGCAAAAAAAAAAAAGTGGGGGGGGGCAACCTGGGAAATGAGCAAACAGCAAAGCAGAAAACCAATAGGAGATGGTGAGATCCAAGCAATCAAATGCAAAACTTAAAAAAAAAAAACAAAAAAAAAAAAAAAAACGGGAATTGGTCTCAAGCTCTGGAAGAACTTAAAAAGGAATTCAAAAATCAAATGGGGGGGGGCATCTGGGTAGCTCAGTGGATTGAGAGTCAGGCCTAGAGACAGGAGGTCCTAGGTTCAAATCTGGCCTCAGACACTTCCCAGCTGTGTGACCCTTGGCAAGTCACTTGACCCCCATTGCCTACACTTACCAGTCTTCTGCCTTGGAGCCAATACACAGTATTGACTCCAAGATGGAAGGTAGGGGTTTTAAAAAAATCAAATAAGACAGGTTGAAGAAAAATGGGGAAAAGAAATGAAAGTAATGGAAAAAGAAAACAGTTTAAAAAGCAAAATTAGTCAAGTAGAAAATGAAGAATAAAAATCCAATGAAGAAAAGAGTTTCCTAAAAACATAATTTACCTACTGTAAAAACAGGCAAACAAATTTAATGAAGAAAATTGTCATAAAAAGTAGAATGGACCAAATAGAAAAGGTATATCAAAAGGATATGGAAAAAATTCAGTATTTAAAAATTAGAAATGGACAAATAGAAGTTAATGACTTCATAAGACATCAAAAAACAATGAAACAACATAAAAAAGAATGAAAAAATAGAAGAAAACATGAAATATCTCATTGAAAAAAACAACTGATTTGGAAAATAGATCCAGGAGAGATAATTTAAGAATTATTGGACTTCCTGAAAGTCATGATAAAAAAAAAGCCCAGACATCATATTACAAGAAATTATCCAAGAAAACTACCCTGATATCTTTGAACAATAGAGTAAAATAGAAACTGAAAGAATCCACAGATCATTTCCAATAAATCCCCAAATGACAACTCCTAGGTATAATATGAAAAAGTTCAAGAGCTCTCAGTCCCAGGAGAAAATACTGTAAACACCCAGAAAGAAAAAATTCAAATATCATGGACCTAGTCAGAATTATATAATATCTGACAGCTTCCATGTTGAAGAACCATAAGGCATGGCATATGTTATTCTGGAAGGCAAGGGAATTGGGTTTACAACCCAGAATCACCTACCCATCAAAACTGACTGTATTCTTTTAGGGGAAAGTATGGTCACCTCTATCATTTAATATGGTACTAAAAATGCTAGCTTTAGCAATTAGAAAAGAAAAATAAATTGAAAGAATTAAAGTAGGCAATAAGGAAACTAAACTCACTCTCTGAAGATGATATAATGGTATACTTAGGGAATCCTAGGAAATCAACTAAAAAACTAGTTGAAATAATTAATAATTTTAGCAAAGTTGCAGGATTCAAAATAGACCCAAATGAATCACTGGCATTTCTATATATATCCTACAAAACTTAGCAGCAAGAGTTAGAAAGAAAAACTCCATTTAAAATCACTCTAAATAGTATAAAATATTTAGAATCTATTTGCCAAGACAAATGCAGGAATTATAAGAACACAATTACAAAATACTTTTCACACAAATAAAATTAGATCTAAACAATTGGGAAAAACATTAATTGCTCTTGGGTAGGCCAAATTAATATAATACAAAGGACAATCCTACCTAAATTAATTTACTTATTCAGTGCCGTACCTATCAAACTACCAAAAAAGCTATTTTGTAGAACTGGAAAAAAAATAATAACAAAATTCATCTGGAAGAACAACAAGTCAAGAATATCAAGGGAACTAATGACAAAAAAAAAGTGAAGGATGGTGGCCTAGCAGTTCCATATCTTAAACTGTACTATAAAGCAGAAATTAACCAAACAATCCAGTACTGACTAAGAAATAGAAAGGTGGGATGGTCTAGGGGTAAATATAGTTTGATAAATCTAAAGATTCTAGCTTTGGTGATAAGAACTCACTAGTTGACAAAAACTGCTGGGAAAATTGGAAAACAGTATGACAAAAATTAGGTTTAGATCACTATCTCATACCTTTTACAAAGATAAGGTTAAAATGGGTATATGATTTAAACATAAAGAGTGATAAGTAAATAAAAGGAATGTAAAATAGTTTACCTATCAGATCTACAGAGAAGGGAAGGATTTATGACCAAACAAGAGACAGAGAACAATACAAGATGTAAAATGAATACTTTTGATTATATTAAATTTAAAAGGCTTTGCGCAAATAAAACCAATACAACCATGATTAGAAAGGAAGAAACAATCTGGTGAAAAAAATTTACAACAAATTTCCCTGGTAAAGGTCTTATTTCTCAAATATATAAAGAACTGTCAAATTTATAAAAATACAAGTCATTCCCCTATTGACAAATGGTCAAAAGATATGAATAGGCAGTTTTATGATGAAGAAATCAAAACTATCAATAATAATATGAAAAAATGTTCCAAATACCTCTTGATTATAGAATTGCAAATTAAAATAATTCTGTGGCACCACCTTACACCTATTTGATTAGCCAATATGATTGTAAAGGAAAACCATAATTTTTGAGGGGATGTGGCAAAATTGGGACACTAATGAACTGCTGGTGGAGTTGTGAATTGATTCGACCAGTTTGGATGGCAATTTGGAATTATGCCCAAAGGGCTATAAAAGAATACTTATCTTTTGTTCCAGCAAAATCACTATTAGGTCTGTATCCCAAACAAATTTTTAAAAATGGGAAAAGACCTGTTTGTACAAAAATATTTATAGTTGCACTTTTTGTGGTGGCAAAGAATTGGAAACTAAAGAGATGTCCCTCAAATGAACTCAACAACTTGTGGTATATAGTGGTGATGGAATGCTATTGTGCTATGAGGAATGATGAATAGGATGACTTCAGAAAGAACTGGAAAGACCTACATAAACTGATGTGGAGTAAAATAAGCAGAACTAGGAGAACATTATATACAGTAACTGAAATATTGTAGGATGAACAAATGTGATAGACTTTTCTACTAACAGCAATACAATGACCCAGGACAATTCTGAAGGACTTATGAAAAGGAATGCTATCCACCTTTAGAAAAAGAACTGTTGGAGCATAAATGCAGGTGAAAATATATGATTTATCACTTGTTTATTTTGGTATATGATTTAGTTTTTTTGACTTTATAACATTATTCACTTAAAAATGAATAATATAAAATTATGTTTTGAGTGATAATACATGTACAACCCAGATTGAATTGCTTATCAACTCCAGGAGCAGGGACAGAAGAAAGGAGGAAGAGAACATGAATCACATAAATTAGGAAAACATGTATAAATTTGTTAATAAAATAAAATAAAGATAAAACTAAATAAATAAAAGGATACATAACCTTAATATTAAAGATAATATTGGTAAAAATAGAAGAGAAAGAGATCATATACTTTTCACAGCTCTGGGTAGAAGATATATCCTTTCTTTAAAATAAAAGATCTGGGAATTTATTTTATTAGTGAATGTCAGAGTTAGGACTGTGTCTGGTTTATTTGTCCTAGTTTTTACTCTTTCTTAGAGCTCAAATTCTTTACCCTCTAGAATTTAAGAGTCTCCTCAGCATCGCCGGACTGGCACTGAAGTGATGCATGTGAGAAACATGCCCTGCTGGAACTGTTGCTTCAGAAGTGAGCTTATCTTGGAATTTTTCTTTCACTATTAATATTTCTCCTGGATCTTCTTTAACTTCTTTTTAATTAAAATATCTTTCTCTTTAGAAGTCAGTTTTGTTCTTTTCTTCTGCCCAATGATAACATTCCTTGTTTTGTACTCAGAGTCCTACAAGAATTTGCCAATGTCTAGGCTCAGCTCCTGTTACTTTTTGTTGCCTCCTTGTACTTGTGGACTGGGTGGGGAAGGGGGAAGGGGGAAGGAGGAAAGAACAGGAGGCTGATCTTGATGCTGGCAAGCTGGTGGTCCAACTTATATTTATTATTTTTGTGGTAGGTCTTTTGATAGCATTGGTCTTGTAGCCAATTGTCCCAAGAAATCCTTGTGGTCCATGGGCAACAAAGAAAATACATTCTTAAATGAAAAATATATAGAAGTAATCACCAGAGATTTTTAAAAAATAAGATAACTTTGCTTACCTGAAATGGAAAATTACTCCTGAACAGACAAAAGTAATGCACCTAGGATAAGAAGGGAAGTGATCCAATGAGAGGGAAAAAAGAAATCTTTGTCTCAAATTTCTCTGATGAGAATTTGATATTCAAGAAATATTATATATTAGATAGATAGTTAGATGTTACCCAACAGAAAAACTGTCAAAGAATACGAATAGTTCTCCAATTGACTGCATTCACAACTAAATGAATAAAACATCCCAAATCACTAAAAGTATGAGAAATGCAAATCAAAGCACACTATGGTTTTACTTTACACTGAACATTGGCAAAAAAAAAAAAAGACAAAAAGGGCCATGGTCAATGTTAGAAAGGCTTTTAAATGACAGGCACACTAATAAACTATTGGTGCAGTTGAGAAATGATAAAGCTATTTTAAAAGTAATTTGGAATTATGCAAATGAAGTTAATAAAATGTTGGGTTTTTTTGTTTAAACCCTTACCTTCTTTCTTAGAAACAAGACTATATTGGTTCCAAGCCAGAAGAGCTGTAAAGGCTAGGCAATGGGGATTAAGTGACAAGCCCAGGATCACAGAGGTGGGAAGTATCTGAGGTCAGATTTGAACTCAGGACCTCCTATCTCTAAGCCTGGCTCTCTATACACTGAGTCACCTCCCTGCTCCCAAACATTCATATCTTTTGAACCAGGGTTTTTATTATTAGGCTTATACCCCAAGTAAGCCATTGGTAAGAAGAAAATCCCTATATATCCCAAAGTATTTGTAATAGCACTTTTTGTGATAGCTAAGTATTAGAAACAAAGTAGATTCCCATAATTTGGGGAATGGCTAAATAAACTGTAATAGTACGTGTATGTAATGCAATATGACTATCTTATAAGAAATAATGTGTATGATAAATGTATCATGGAAAATATATATATATATATATATGTGAACAGATGGTGCAATAAGCAAAGCCAAGAAAATAATACTCTATTCATAGTAACTACAACAAAGTAAATTGAAAAAAAAACCTACACACCAAAACATCAAGAGCAAATGTAGCAAAATCATAAAGATCAAGCAGAATTTGAATGAAAAAAAAATGTGAAAAAATATTCCCCCCACCTACCTCTTCATGGAGGCAAGAAGTCAACAGGTGGTAAATATTGCAAATGTTTTTGGACTTTTTCAATGTATTGACTAGTTGTGCTGATATTTTTTCCTCTCCCAAAATAATATTTGTCATAGAAGGTCTAGAACGGCCAGAAGGAGGAATATGTGGAATAACTATGGTGATGTAATGAAAAGAAAAATATCAATAAAGACTTATTTTTAAAAAAGTAATCTCAAAGGCATTGTCAAGGGCATATAAAAAAAAACCAACCAAAATAATTTGGGCTAGTCATGTAGCAAAAGCAAGAGGTAACAGATGGTCAGTTAGAATATCGGGCTGGTGTCTTTGAGCCAGTAACATGCACTTTGGATAATGGCAAAACAATTTGCGTAAAAACATGTAAAACACAACTAGAAAAAGCAATACAGTATTTGGGGTGGACACATTAAATGTGTCCAATGAATTTCCAAACAATTATGAACAAGACAAAAAGATAAAGAATTTTGATTAAGATGATGCTTTGTAAACACAAAACAATTATGTTATCATTCCATAGCCCAGCTTGTATCATTTAAAAATACTACTTTCCATGAGAAATCAAGATTCTGGACCTGGATACACAAAACAAATTGTTCCCCCAGTTCTCAGTTGTCAAAAGAATCTAGAGTGCTATGATTTTTAATGCAAAGTTCTTTGGTCTTGGGCTCATAAGATCAGTTTTTGAGCCTCACCTCTGACAATTACTGGTTCTGTGACTCTGAGAATGTTGCTTAATTTCTTTGAACATGTTTCTTCATTTGTCTAATGAGGACAATAAGGTTGTTGTGAGGAAAATACTTTATATGGTTTAAAGTTTTTGTAAGAAGGCTTCTCTTGAGTGGGTCTATAGTATATTTTTCTCCCGTAGGCTCTGAGTCATATTAACCTACAAATATGACCTATCCACAGTGATATTCTTGTAATAAAATTAAACTAAAAGAATTGTGGATGATGTAGCTAAATGGAATAGTTCATTTCCTCAGTGAGGAAAATAGTTTACTTTCTTGTGCTCCCATGGATAGATAAAACAAAACATTATTTTAGAAGACATTTAGTCATCTTTCTTTGAACGCTCATAAGTGTAAGCGAATACACCACTAGTGAGACAGCTACAGTTTTTATACCAAAACCTACCTCAGCAGAGATGAAGAAATAGAGAAACACTGTGACAGTGATAGCGAACCTTTTAGAGACAGAGTTCCAGGTCTTGTCCCCACCCCATCCCAGACTAAGTGCCATGTTCCACCACAGCATGAGTGCCGGGCTGTCCTGCCCCCTTTTACCCAACACAGAGGAGGGAGAAAGCACTTCCACTGGGCTGCTGGGCAGAGGAGTGGGTGAAGTAAGGAATGGCCTCAGCAAGTGTAGAGAGAGGGAGGGGAGTGGCATGAGTGCTCTGCCACCTGTGAGCCTCCCACCTTAACCCTTGTGCACTCCCATTGGACTGTTGGGCAGACAGGTGGGTGATGTAAAAAAATGTCCTTAGGTATGGTAGAGAAAGGGGAGGGGAGCAGCTCCCCCCAAGTCCCTCTACCTTTCTAATAATAAACTCTGGAGAGGAGGTAGGGATAACACTCTGTGTGCCATCTTTGGCACCCATTCCATAGGTTTGCCATCACTGCACTATGAAGTGAAATGATCCCCAAGCCAAATATCAAACCTTGACATCAATCATCTGACCTTTTTCCCTCTGGGCCAAGAAGTCCAAGTCTATTCCTTCTTCCACATGCTATTGCTGCTGTTGAGTCATTTTTTTCAATCATGTCTGACTCTTCGTGTCATTTTGCCCTTTTATCATTTCAACCAATATAATGGATGTGAGATGATATCTCAGAGTTGTTTTGATTTGCATTTCTCTAATCAATAATGATCTAAAACATTTTATAGTTATAAATAGCTTTGATTTCTTTATCCAAAAACTGTCTGATTATTTCTTTTGACCATTTTTCATTTGGGGACTGGCTCATACTCTTATAAATTTAACAAATGTCTCTATATATTTTAGACATGAGAACTCTATCAAAAAACTGTTTATAACACTCTCCCCTAATATTCTTTCCTTTTCATCCTGACTACATTAATTTTATTTGTACAAAACTTTTTAAATTTAATGTGCTCAAAGTTATCCATTTTATGTCTCACGATGCTTGCTATTTCTTATTCATTCATAAATTCTTCTTCTATCCATAAATATTAAAGGCAATATATTCCCTGTTCTTCTTATTTTCTTATATTTCCCTTTATCCCCAAGGCTTTTCAGTTTTTCTCCCAAACTTTTGTAATCTTTAACAGAATCTTCTAGATTTCTTCCAGAAGTATTATTTATGTCTAAATCAGTCCACAAAAGTGGCAATAGTCATCATTTTGCAAGTGACATCTCCTGGGAGTTGTTCTGGCTGCTTCCTTCAGGGAGTACAACTGAGCTGCCTCTTGTTTCAGGTGACTAAATAAGTACTATTATGTCCCCTCAGAATGGGGTCACTTCTCATTCTGACAAGAAGCCAGAAATTGTTGTCTCTTCTTCCTTTGACTTTTAGTGAGAGTTCCCTTATTTGATAGCACCAAAAGATTTACACATAATTCTTTAGCTTATCCCTCCACAAAGAGTTCATCTTTCTCTTTTGGGGTAAATTCTTTAGCTCTAGCCTTCAGTGTTCCTTTTTACTCCTGTCATTCATGTGATAGTCTTCCAAATTTAGGACATAGCTCAGTGTGTGTCTTCATCCTCTTTCTTTTGTTTTCTCTCTCAAGCTCTTCTATTTGTTTGCTTGTTTCTTATGTGTTTGTTTTTATGGAGTATTCTATTCTACATAATTATCTAATGAATGGAGGATTCTGTAAGCCCCTCTACATTTTCTTTTAGATGAGAAACAAGTCTTCCTGTTGAACAAATGTAGCATGCAGAAAGATTTTTCTTGTACAAAGATCAATATTTTAAAAGTTTAACAAAACCAAGCAACCAAGCATTTTTAAAGATCCTTACCTTCTGTCTTAAAATGGATGCTATGTAGAAGACCAGTAAGGATTAGGCAACTGTGGTTAAATGACAGCTAGGAAGAAATATCTGAGGTTAGATTTGAACCTAAGGTCTCCTGTCTTTAGACCTGCTTATCTATCCACTGAGTCACATAGCTACTCCAAAGCATTTATTTTTTGCAAAGCCAAGCAGAAAAGGCACATTCATTTGATCAACTATCAAGCATTTATTAAGCAACTACTTATTTATTTAAGGATAGAAACTGTGAATCGTTTGGGAACTTCAAAGTCGAAGGATGAAATAGTCTGTCTTTAAGTAATGTATATTGTATTGGTGAAAATAAGTACATAAATACATATGTACAAAGCATACAAATAAATAAAAAGGTTTGTGGGGCATTAGGTAGTGGGGGAATGAGGAAAACCTTTATGTAGAAAATTGAGCTTGAGATATATTTTGAGGAAAATAAGAGATTATAAAAGGTAGACATGAGGACAAAGGGCATTTCAAACAGAAGCATGGGCAGCCACTAGTGAAGAGGTGCAGATACAAAAGAGAAGGAATGTTGCATATGAGAAACAATTTTTTTCCAATTTGGCTGGATCACAGAACTGGGAGGGGAGAGTAATATAAAATAAGGTTGGAATGGGCTGTTGCACAAAGTTGTCAGGATCTCTATAAGTCAAAAAGAACAGCTTACATTTGATTCTAGATAAAAGAGGGAGTCAGTGGTTACTGAGTAAGAGAATAATGGGATCAAACCATGTTTAAAGCAGAAGACATGTAATTAAGCATTATGGCAAGACAAGTAATGAAACAAATTTGTTCCCATACACTCATGGGTAACACTCTCCCACAGATTAGCATACAATTGTGGAAGAAGGGACCACATGCAACTAAAATATATTGATGAGGATAATGCATGGAGAAAAATGTAGGGAGAACACATATGTGATTAAAGGAATGGAAAGTGCATTATAAAAACACATGTGACCAAGGAATATAAATGTAGGGCACACACTTGGGTAATATATGTGACCAGGGGATATTTACAAATTAGGTTTACATGTCAAGTACATGTGTGGCCAGTGCATAATACAGATGGAAGACACAAATTTAGAGACATATGTAACCAAGTCACAGCTGTGACAGAGCTAACTTGTATTTCTGAGAAGATAGGGCTATTTAAATCTTCTGATGACATCAGCACTTTGCTCTCTGCTGGACTTCACATCATCTCTGTTTAGCATCTTTTCTCCACTCTCCATCACATCATCTCTACTGCATTTGATCTCTATTCTCTTCTGGTTTTCTCCACTTGTCTGATGGTTGCTGAGCTGTTCTTTGTTGTAATCTGCTGACCTTCAGCCTCTTCAGGACCATCTGCTTCCTTCTGGTATGATCTGCCCAGTTGTAGCATCTACTAAACCTATTCCTAGTAAAGGAGGCTGAAAGCTTTTGAGGGATATATAGCTAAATGCTCTAAGACAATCACATTATTTTTATAGTACCTTTTTTCCTAGTTGAGATTAACAGTTAATTTAAACTTCTCTTTTTAATTCCATTACTTGCAGTATGCATTCCCAAAGACCATTTTGGGAACTTTACACACATACACACAGACAGAGAGAGAGAGAGAGAGAGAGGGAAAGAGTGAGAGAGAAAAGCAGAGACACAGAGAGACAGAGAGACACAGAGAGAAAATAATAGAGAAGCAATGTAGGACTTTGTAGAAAGAACTTCCCTTTGACTTCCATAAATTTCCTTGCTTGGCTTACAAAAAAAAAGAAAAAAAGTAGCAGTAAGAACAAAAGGGCTAGATGAAGGAAGTAGACAAGGCCTTAATCTTTGTTATACACGTTGACCTTCCTTATATTTAACTCTCCACAACATAAAGTTGTTTGTTTCACAGAAGACAAACAGCTCATATTCTGTGCGATTTATTTCTAAATTTTTCCTATTCTTGCCACCATGGTCCTAGGTACTGTTAAATGGTTCAACATCAGAAATGGACATGATGTTATCAGTGGAAATGACATTAAAGAAGAGACATTACTGTCCAGTTTGCTGCTGTACCTTAAGAGCTATAGCTTTTGAAGTGTTGTGGCTGGGCTAACTGCATCCCCCAGCTTGCTCCAGGGGTCCCTCCCCCCTACATCCTGCTGTGGGATTGGTCTTAAATGAACCAATCCTATGCTGGGGAGGGACTACACCCCCCTACTTCCAAGTGTGGGATTGGTCTTGAATTGGACCAATCCCATGCTGGGAAGGGGCCATGCCACCTTACTTTGGGGCAAGGGATTGGCCTATATAAGGACCAATCCTGGGCCTAGAAGTAAAACTTTGAATCGAATTTGATTCAAAGTTGAGAGAGGTTAGTTAATTTCAGCCTAGGGGAACTCTGGTAGGGTTTTTCTTTAAATAAAGATTTTTTAAAAAGATCAGTCAGATAGTTTTCTTTCAGCTCTTCAGAGCCATGGAAATTTTCTTTCTGACTTGCAGCAGAAGCCTTCCAAATGTGTTGTTTCTCCCATTAGAAAATGGATTCGTTGACATTAGGAAACATCTTATTTTTCTCTTTGTATCCTTAACATTTAACACAGTGCTTTGCACATAGTAAACTTTAAGGGTATACTTCAATTATTTATGCTTCCATCCATTCATTTATTCTCCATGCTTTCTGAAAACAAATCTCATCTGTCGGTAATAGCAGCAAGATGCTCTGTGTGACTAACTTCCTCAAGAAAACTTTCTTCCCCTAATTAGCACCTTCTCAATTGACTTATAAGAAAGTTTGTGACCTGTGACTCAACTCACTCTAAGGTGGTTTCTATTTGTACTATTAAGGTGGTCTTCAAATCTCAAAAGCTAGAGTAGGACAGTGCTAATTCTGCTATATTTTCCAATAGTTGAATATGAGAGAGTTTTGCTTGTAGGCCCAGTGGAACACTTCAGCCTGTGGTCTGAAGAACATCTTAAATTCTTTAAAGAAAAAAAAGCAATAGAAAGATTTAGCTATCATATAATAACTTTATATATTTATTGGCATAACAACTCATAGCACAGAGGGGCTATGATCAAAGAGTGGAGAAGTTATTGACATTGATGAAATCACAGAAAATATATATTTTGAGCAATTTTATAATACATTAAGGTTTTCAAGAAAGTAAATATGTGTTTTACATAGGTTATCTCATTTATTTCTCACAATAATAGCCTAATGACTTGGAAAATAGCCAGACACTGGAAAGTATCTGTGGGGGCAGGGAGGTGACTCATGTAGTACAGAGAGAGGGGGTCATGATAGTTTTTTCAAGCTTTGGCTGAGTTCCGAAATCAGTTAGGGGTTTGGAATCTTGAGGGAGAGAAGTCAGTTGGTTTTGGGGAATCTCGAGGAGAGAGTTTCTGACCATCTGAGTTGCTTCCTTGTCTATCTGTAGAATTGAAATTTAGCCTAGCTTTGAAATATTTATTTAAGAATTGTTAGTTTAGATAAACCCTTTGGATCTTCATTCCCTATATTATTTCCTACCTTCCTTCCCTTACCTTATATGTCTGTGGAGTGAATAAGGAGAGTAAATTAGAGAGTAGTTCAAATCTGTGAGGGGTTTAACTATAATTTGACAGTATCTTATCTAAAGAAATTGGTTAGTCATCATTTTATTCCCTTTAGACATCAAGAGCACCTTGAAAGTTGAGCTAAGGCAGGACCTTCCTCAGACTCCATCTCTGCTTCCCTTTCCCCACCTGAGGTTCCTGTGAACAACTATTAGGACTTCCTCAATCCACTTTCCTGACAAATCATCCTTAAAGATAATAAACCCTTTTGTGTTTCAACAGACCTATTAGTTAATTTGTCAGTTAGTTATTAAGAGAGGGAAGAAGAGGGAAAGAACCAATATACTCTGGGCTTGAAGGGAAACCGGGGTATCCATCTTGAAGGAAGGTGTAACTTCAAAACAAGTCCCTTCCTGTGAAATTAACTAAAGCCTGTATTTAATTTCAATTCAGTCTATTTCCCTCAGTTTGTCTTTAGTCTAAGTCCTAGTCTATAAGCCCTGCTGTCTTTGCCTGTTTAGATTAATTCTCCCTCTCCCTGAAGATCTTGTTCCTTTCAGTGTAATACTCCTGACTTCAGCCCTATTATATCCTGAATCTCCTTATTCCAGCCTACCTGTAACCTAGATTACCCACCTAGCAAGTCCCTGACAACCTCCTTTCACCTTTTACCACACATCTTTCCTCAAATTATCCCCATTACACTCAGTGGATAGAGAGCCAAGTCTAGAAATGGGAGGTTCTGGATTCAAATATGCCCTGAGACACCTATTTCCTGTGAGAACCTGGGCAAGTCACTTAATCCTCATTGTTTAGACCAGTGATGGCAAACCTATGACATGTGTGTCAGCACTGACATGTGAAGCCATTTTAGATGACACGAGACCTCATGCGGCCTCATACAGAGAAGTATGGGGCCACATGCCAAGGATGAAACGTTTGCTGTAGTGTAGTGTAGACACTCTGTGCGCTAGAGATGACAATTCTACCTATATTGATTTACCTATTTTGGTTTATTAAATACAATTATCGTGGGGCTAGCAACCCCACCCTGTAAAAACTACATCTGCTAAAGAAACTGCAACCTAAAGTAGGGGCAGCTGGGTTAGCTCAGTGGATTGAGAGCCAGGCCTAGAGACGAAAGGTCCTAGGTTCAAATCCGGGCTCAGACACTTCCCAGCTGGGTGACCCTGAGTGACCGTGTGACCCGTTGCCTACTGGTTGTGGCCCTATGCTCCTAGAATGGAGTCCCAGGATAAAAAAAAATACAATTATATATTACAATCATACATTTTTGTTATTTAAAGTATAAATATTGTAAAATTGTGGTGTTTTTTTTTCCTCAAAGTGACACACCACCCAAATTATGCTTGTTTTTTTGGCAAATTTTGACACACCAAGCTCAAAAGGTTGCCCATCACTGGTCTAGACATTATTGTTTTTCTGTCTTGACACAATATTGATTCTAAGATAGAAGATAAGGGTTTAAAAAATAAAAAGAAAATGTTTGAGGCAGGTCTTGAATCCAGGTCTTTCTAAGTCCCTTTGTCCATTGAAACACTCAGTTATCTCAGTGCAGAAGTAATTATCTGTTGAAGGAAGACTAGAATTTAAAAATGCTTCAGAGTTGTATCACTAGATGCAGTGCATTTTTAAAAATACAATAAGGCAAAGAAAATCAAGAAATTTTTTTGCTTCAAAGTAAAATTATAGTAGTAGAGTCAAGATGATGGAGAAGGTATAGGAACCCTTCTGATTTCTATCAAATTATCCTCCAAAAAGCAATGATATGATGCCTCAAAATGAATTCCAGAGCAGCATAACAGACAAAAGGAGAAGGTGAAGTAATTTTTCAGCCCAAAACAACTTAAAAGGCTGGTATGAGGAATATAGTGCACCAGGGTAGAGGTGAAGCTCCGGGCACCAGGGCAAGGCTCACCAAGGAAACAGGCCTTGGGCACAATTAAAGCAGCAACTAGAGCTTCCAGAACTCTTAACCACAGATGTTAAGAGGAATCAGACAACATTACAGGAGATTATAGAGGTCCTTTTGATGGCTCTGAGTGTAAGACTCTTGCCACATTGCTCATAGGTAGAACCACGTTCCAGCCTGGGAGCATGACCTCAGGATGAGGAGGAGCACTAGCAAATACCAGTTCTTTGTAGCTAATAGGGAACAGGAGACCCTGGTAACAGTTTTAGGTGGAGAAAGAGTGTTTGAGGTTACTCACAGATCAGAGCATAGGCCAGGAAAGTATTAAACATACCTCTCCTTATATCATACCACCTTGGAAGAACTGAACGCAGATGCATTTGAAGATAGCTGCACAAAGAGCCTGAAGGTTGGAATAGTACTTCCTTCACTACTGTTATAGAGCCCAACTCTAACAGTTTTTTCAATTAAAAGAAAAGGAAAAGACAGGAAAGTGAGCAAGTATAAAAAAGAAGAAAGTTGTTTTGGTGATAACTCGGAAGACTACAAAGTTAATATTGCTACATGCATGGCCTCCAGGAAAAATATTAATTGTTCTTAAGCTCAAAAAGAATAAATGGAGAAGCTCAAAAAATATTTCTAAAATCAAATAAGGGAGTTAAAAAAATTGGGAAAAGAAGTAAGAATGGTACAGGAAAATCAATAGCTTGGTAAAAGAAGCACAAAGAATACTGAAGGAATACCTTGGAATAGCCAAATTGGTAAAAAAGTCACAAAAATCCAAGGAATAAAAGAACTTTTTTAAAAAGTAGAATTGGCCAAAAGGAAAGGGATATACAAAAATATACTAAAGAGAAAAAGGTTTTGAAAAATAGATTAGCCCTTTGGAAGAAGAAGTATAAAAATCCACTGAAGAAAAAAACTCTTTACAAAATAGAATTGACCAAAAGGAAAAAAGGTATAAAAGCTCACTTAAGAAAATCATGAGGAAAAAAATTAAAAATTAGAATTGGGCAAGTAGAAGCTAATGACTTCATGAGACATCAAGAAACAACCAAACAAAGTCAAAAGAATGAGAAAAAAAAAAGAAAATGTGAAATATCTCATGGGGAAAATAAGTGATCTAGAAAATAAATCCAGGAGATATAATTTCAGCATTATTGGACTACTTGAAAACCATGATAAAAAATGCTTAGATATCATATTTCAAGGAATCATGAAGGAAAACTACCCTGATATTCTAGAACCAAAGATCAAGATAGAAATCGAAAGAATCCACCAATCACCTCCTCAAAGTTATCCCAAAAAGATAACTCCCAGGAATGTTATAGATAAATTCCAGAACTCCAAGGTTGAAGAGAAAATATTGCAAGCATCAAAAAAGAAAAGAATACAAATGTCATAAAGCCACAATCAGGGTAATACAAGACTTAGCAGCTTCTACATTAAAGGATCAGAGAGCCTGTAATATATTCCAGAGGGCAAATAGCTAGGACTTCAACCAAGAATCACTTACCCAACAAAACTGAGCATAAACCTTCAAGGGAAAAAATGAGTATACAAGTAAGTAAAGAACTCTCATATAATCCTAATGAAAAGACCAGATCTGAATGGAAAATTTGACTTTCAAATACAAGATTCAAGAGAATCATAAAAAGGTAAAAAAGAAAAAGAATCAAAACACAGTTAATAAGGTTAAATTGTGTATACCCCTACATGAGGAGGTGATTCTTGTAATATCAAAGAACTTTGTCATTATTAGAGCAACTAGTAGTATGCTCAGAGAGGGGGAAAGGATATGAATTGAATATGATGGGATGATATAAAAAATAAATTAAATTAACCCATGAGAAAGTGTAACATGGAAAATGGCAGGGTGGAATTCCTATAAGCTACAGGGTCAAGCCTCACCCAGAGTTCTCCGGGGGTGGGGGGTACCCTGGAATTCTGGGTGAGGCTTGACCCTGGATCTTGCAGGAATTCCACCTTGCCATTTTCCATGTTACAGAAAGAGGAATTCATTGGGAGAAGAGAGAAGAATAAAATGGGGTAAATTATTGCATATAAAAGAGGCATGAAAGAACTCACAGAGGAGGGCAAGATAGGGGAGTGGGAGAGGAGAGCTTGTGAACCTTACTATAATCAGAATTGGCTGAGTGAGGGAAGAACATAAACAATTAATTGGTTATAGAAAGCTATCTTACCCTACTGGAAAATAGGTAGGGAAGAAAATAAGAGAAAATGGGTTAGGGCTGATTGAAAAAGTGAACAAAATGGGGGAGGTTGAGATCAGAAACTAAAAAGGGATAAATAAGATGGAAAATAATACACAGAATCATTATCATACAAATTTTTCTTTTACAAATACCTCTAATAAAAGCCTCATTTCTCAAGTACATAGAGAAATGGGTTGAATATATAAGGATATACATCATTTCCTAATTGGTAAATGATAAAGGAGATGAAAAGACAGTTCTCAGATGAAGTAATTTAAGCTCTCTATAGTCATGCAAAAATGCTTTAAATTAGGGACAGCTGGGTAGCTCAGTGGATTGAGAGTCAGGCCTAGAGACGGGAGGTCCTAGGTTCAAATCTGACCTCAGACACTTCCAGCTGTGTGACCCTAGGCAAGTCACTTGACCCCCATTGCCCACCCTTACCACTCTTCCACCTAGGAGCCAATACACAGAAGTTAAGGGTTTTAAAAAAATGCTCTAAATCACTATTAATTAGAGAAATGCAAATTAAAAGAACTCTGTGGTACCACACCAAACCTATCATATTGGATATTATGACAGAAAAGGAAAATGATAAAACTTGGAGGGGATATGGGAAACTGAGACATAAATTCTTTGTTGGGGATAAAAAATAAAGAGGGGGAGGATCTATATGAACAAAAATATTTAAAGCAACTCTTTTTATAGGGTCAAATATTTGGAAAGTGAGGGGCTACCCATCAGTTGAGGAATGGCTATTAGTTATGGTATATGATTGTTGTGAAATACTATTTTGATGTAAGAAATATCAGGCATGAGGAGCTCAGAAAAACCTGGAAAGACTTACACCAACCAAAGCAGAGTGAAATAAGCAGAACCAGGAGACCACTGTCCAGTAACATGAATACGTACAATGAACAGCTGTGAATAATAGCTATTCTCAGGAATACAATAATCCAAAATGATCTCAAAGGACTCATAATTTTTTTAAATGCCATCTACTTACAGAGAAAAAGAATTGAGTCTGAATTTAGACCAAAGCAAAGGTTTTTTCACATTCTTAATTCTTTCTATTTCATTTTCCTTCTATCAAAGTATTAATATGGGAAAATTTTTACATGATTGAACACGTAAAATCTATATGAGATTGCTTACCATCTCAAGGGGGATAGAAAATTGGGAGGGGAGGGAGGAAGGGAAACAGGGAGAGAATTGAAGACAATGTCCTTTGAAAAATGTTAGAAAATGTTTTTACATGTGGTTGGAGGAAAATAAAATAAATGTAATACCTTAAAAAAGCAAAGTAAAATTATAATAAAAGTGTGGATCAATCAATGCCCTTCTAGTGTTAGAGATCACTAGTATGATTTTAAATATTTCAGTTTCTTTTAGGATGATTGTATAAGTGAGCATACTGAAATCTCATAAAATGTGGTCCTTTCATAAAACTGCTAAAATATTAATATTTCTTCATGTGAACAGATAATTCTTGGTCAAGATCCATTTTAGGTCTCCATTGGACTGACCAAAACTGGGTTATTCTGAGTCACCAGGAAAAAAATCTCCATTATTTGCAATCAGCAAGCACTTAAAATAACAGTTTTCGCTCTTTTGATAATACACTTTATCAGCCAACATGCATTTACTCCCTAGCAGAGGTTAAACATGGCCATATAACTAGCATACAAAAAAATGATAGATTTTTTAAAATTATTGCTGTTCTCAAAGGGGAACATGGGAAATGTGAAAAAGGAAGTAGTGATACAAATTAACATCACAAAGGATTAAATGAGTGCTTTATCCAATGAAGGCAAAAGGAATTCTAGGGGGATGGAAGTGCTCAGAGAAGGTGAGATGAAGGAATAGAGTTGGGCCCTTCAGTCTCAACCCTACTCTCTTCCTGAGCTGTCCTCTTCCAGGCCTGTGTCTTTGTTCATGTCTACTGAAATAAGCCCTTCCTCTTAAGATTCAACTGAAGTACTATCCAGGAAATCTTTCCTCATTCCCTTCTCCAATTCATCCTACCACAGTGAAGTAAGCTCTGCCTTCTCAGATCTCTTAGAGTACTTTGTCTGACCTTCTCACTGTTATTGGTCATATTATTATACACAAATATCACAGACAACTGCAAACTCCTTAAAAACAGAAATACTTTCTTATTTCAGAATTGTTTATCCAGTGCCCAGTGAAGAATCTTGCGGCTGATAGGCAAACGCTAAATACATGTTCACTGAATCAAAAAATAAAATGAAAGGTGGAAGGAATTTAGAGTGAGTGAGTGGAGACTCTTCCTGGGAGGGGGAAGTTGGCAGGTACTAGTTATAAGAAGAGGTAGGAATATTTATAATGCAGGGTCAAGTAAAGCTGTATGGATGGAGCATATAATGCAAAGAGGCATAGGGGGGATAAGTATGGGGACATAGATTGTGACAAATTGTGGAAGTTCTTAAATGTCAGAATAAGGACACTGAGCTTCATTCCCAGGTAAGGGTCAGAAGGGGTCAATTTAGTTATTAGAGCAGATGAACAATGTGTAATGGTATTATAGGAATATTTAATAGAACCACTAAGCATTTTGGGTTGCACAATTAGATTTATCCCACATATTCACAGCCTATAGATAAATATTATGGTTTTCTATAGTGTTCTCTTCTCATTGCAATAGAAGAAATGATCATTAAGAAGTTAGCAAAAGAGAGGAAGGTAAGTTTAAAAAAATATGTCTCTTTCCTCTCTCAACTGTTTATTCTGGACATAGGGGAGAGGGGATTGGTAAGAAATGGAAAAAAAAACCAGAAGAAATAAAAATCTCAAATGCATTAAAAGTTAAATTAAATATAAACATCTGACAGCAATTCTAAACCTCTATACAAAATACATATCATCTATGAAAAAATAGCATGACCCTTATAAAGACAGGTATAAAATGATGTGAGTCCAATTGGAGAACACTGAATTACATGAATGATCCTTGTGTGTTTTTTAAAAAATAATTCTCAGAGCTGGAACATCTGCCCTTGGACCTCTCTTGATCCTGGAGGACTAATTGACTAAATGTTTACTCTTGAACTTCTTTGAACACGAACTTCTGCTTTTCAGTTTATCGTGTCGATTTGTCTGAGTGCTGAACTGGGAAACTGAATAGTTATTTCAAAAGTACAGATGGAGCCCCTTGTTTATATTCTAATTCTTTACACCAAATGGAACTGCAGGAGGTTCAAAATTTGTAAAGGTCTTCCAAAAAACCAAACACATTATTCATTTCAAAAAATCTGACAATTTTCTTTGAACTACAGGAAAAAAAAAACCTTCTCTTTTTAGCCCATTTGAGTTAACTGAGGTTAATTTGAAGATTCTAATACTCTTCAAGAAAAACAGTGAAGAAAGACCTGGTGATTCAATTCCAGAAGACAGTTTATTTGCCAATATGTATTTCAGTTGGCCTTAGATGAACCAAGAAATTACTGGTGCATTCTCTGCCAGAGAATGTAAGATTGAAGATAGAGACTATATATTGATTTGTCTTTTTATTCTCCTCATCCAGTAGAGCACCTTGCACATAGTAGGTGTTTAATAGTATTCATTCAATTGGATTAGACTAGATTGATTGGGTTGGATTGAATCCAAGAGTTGAAATATAATTCAAATCCAGTTCATTTTCCTTTCATTGGGTACAAGACAAATACATTTTTACAAAATAGCCCTGTGTTTTAATTCCCTTCTATAGAAGACAAAATACAGACATTAGTTTTTCTCATCTCTCATTAGTTCTCATGCTCTTGTAATTACATTAGCAACAAACCCTTAGCTTTGTGCTTTAGAAAGAGATTTTTGGAGGGGTGGGAAGAGTGGAATTTAATGGGGGGAAATACACTTATTTTAATTTATTTCAGTAAATTGTGCTGGCTAGAGGGATTATGTCCTAAATGAGCTAGTATGTTGACAATCCTCTGTTGACAGGGTGTTCCCATTATAGGTGATTTTCAAAGCATGTTTTCTGGGAGGGCACTGTGAATGTGTGTTCTTCCAGCTTATTTTTAAATTTTGAATGCTAAAATTGCTACCTCTAAAGGGAGATGAACAGAGAACACTGAAAGCTGAAAGTCTGGCCAATTGCAGGCCTTTCAGACTTTTTTCAGCAGAGAAATACAAATTGCTGCTTGAAATAAAATTAGTTTCTATCTTTGGACTCCCTTGTTGCAATGTTAGTATTCAATCTGATTTGGAAGGGGGGGTATACTTGTGGGGGTGTGAAGAAACTAGAAACCTGTGCTTCCTAAATCACCTTTGCATTTTACTGCAGATTGACACAATAAAATAGGAGAGCTATGCTCCAGGGAGCAGGTTCATAAAGAAAAAAATAAATGATTTGAAAAATGGCTTGTATAATTAGGCTGCACTGGCCACTTAAAGTGCATTTCTGATGCTATCAGAGATACTGTGGAGCAGACCGAATCTGACCCATTTGATTTTTTAAAAAAACATACCCTCTCTAACAAAACAAAATTTCAGAAAAAAAAATTTGGAATTTCATGAGGATTACTCAGAACTCTCCAAAATAATCTTAGCTTTGTCAAATCTGGATTTAAATGTCAGTAATTTAAGGTTAGCTTTTACGAATACAATGTCTATCTTCTGCAGCTGGACCATATTATTTCAGTGACTTTTTTTATGCTGAAGTTGGCTATAAGTTCTATGCTTGATTTATGAAGCAAAACACTCTATTTACTGTACAATGCTATAGTGCTGACATACGGGGTCACTCAGTAATGCATTTGGAGTGTAGAGCGGGGTGAGGGTTAAATGAGCAACATGCAATAGTTTATGAATGTAAAATGTTGCTTTTAAAAAAGAAAGCCAGATACTAAGTGACTGAATGAAAATAGTGACAAACAGTAACAGGCTCATAAAATGTATTTGTGAACGTGGAGATTATGCCTGACTAGGCAACTTGAACTGTAATGTACAAAGAGTACAAGTTTTAAATTAGAGGACAGTGCTTTGGACAGTGCTTTGAACCGGTGCTCAAAGCAGAGCACTGTCTTTCTGTTTAAAGCTTTTTTGGGGTCAGCTTGGCTCTTCATCATAAGGGATTTATCACTTCCAAAAAGTTTTGGCACAAGAATCTTCTATCCAGTATCCACTCTATATAGTCATAACAGATAACTTTGATTTTTTTCATTGACGTCTATTTACTTAGATAAATTAGGGGCATGTTATAAGCTGAAAGCTTTGAATAATTATGCTAATTTCAAATTAAGTTTAATTTCTATAGGATCTTTATTTAAAATCCAAAATGAAATCCAAACTATCTTGTAGGTTTGTGGAAAAGAGACAGAGAGGTAAAGTGGGAGAAAGGAGAGAGAGAGGGAGAGAGAGAGAGAAAGAGAGAGGGAGAGAGAGAGAGAAAGAGAGAGAGAGAGAGAGAGAGAGAAAGAGAGAGAGAGAGAGAGAGAGAGAGAGAGAGAGAGAGAGAGAGAGATATTGAGAGAGTAAAAAGATAAGAGAGCTAAGAGCCAAAGGCAAAAGGTGGTTTTTATTTCAGGACTGCTTTTTATTGCTAAGGGAGGGGTCATTTGTTTGGACAGTTGTTGCCCCATGTCTCCAGGGAACTGATGTGACTTTGCCCATGATCCACTGTGATCTGATTGGCTCTACACATAGTTCTCTCTCTTTGCCCACTGTGTGGGGAGGGCAGGGAGCCCCAACGAACATGGGATGCTAATGATATGTTAAATACTCTGGGACAATTTTAGGCCACTTTTGCCTTATTCTGAGCAGACTCTAAGGAAGGCAATGAGTGTTGAAATTGAACATTGTTCGAACCTGATTCTGGGAAACTGAACCACCTGTACTTGCTGTCCAGAAACTCCAACCAATGAGCTAGGTTGCATCTAAAGATTGATGTGAAGAGTTTTCTCTTAATTGTGAATCTAAGCAACTCATACGTCTTATATGGAAGGTAGCCTCATTCTAATCAACTAGTTATTGTTTCTATGTTCTTTTGAATGTCTACAGCTCCTTGGNAGAGAGAGAGAGAGAGAGAGAGAGAGAGAGAGAGAGAGAGAGAGAGAGAGAGAGAGAAATGAGAAATGAAAGACAGTGAGACAGAGACAAAGGTGAAGCTAAAGAGAGAGACAAAGACAGAAATTGAGTTTTTCTTCTGGCTATCCACATGGGTACAAGAAAGAAAACTCATTTTCTCTTTAAAGGACTAGGAAAACAGTGCAGATTTTCAGAAGTTAGACTATATAGGCTTGCAAAGGAGAAAGACAAATGATCTCTAGTTTGAAAATTAATTTGTGGTGTCTGTTCTGCCACTCTATTAAAAACTAACATTTCTATGTAAGAAAGATTAGTAATACTGTACCCAAGAAGCTTATCTAGACTTCATAATAAAGAGATCTTCATTTTTGCTATTTAAATGTAGGGGACCTGAATTAAAATATTACAAACAAAAATTAGCAAGTTTCTAACAGGTTAATGTGTGCCAAAGGAAGGTGCTGACCTGGAGAAACTAATGCATAAGAAGAAAAGGAGAACTTTCCAGAGATTTCAGAGGCAATTGGAAAGTTATTGGTTAGAGGAAGGAGAAAGGGAATGAGAAAAACATGTCTGCGGAGAAAAATTGTTCTTAGGGGTTGAATAGGCCTGTCAGGTCCACTTAAGATTAGGCTACTGCTACTACTTGCTGCTGTCAAAGCTGGATATAACTTTATGGTTAAAACAATGCCTGTTTAAAAAATAAAATTGATTACTTTTGAGAAAACACTCATACAATTTCTTCCAGGCTCTCTCTCCTCTGACATTTTAGGAGACTTTTCCAGGCTTGCCACATGACTCACAATTATGCTGATTGGGAAGCTGGAACAGCTGTGTAAAATAGTAAAGCTACCTTAAACATGTGCAGTCTATGAAAAAAAGCAATCATAAGGTAATGCCCCAAAGCCACTGAATACTGGCAACTTCTCTTACAAGGAGATTGTTCTTCGATACCATGGGTGTGATTCAAATGCTTCAGTGAAACTTAATTTCCTGCTAGCCACAGAAAGAATAGCAAAGGCCTTCTAATTTGATTAGCTCAGGGTGATAGCTAATACTTCTCCTGCCACAGTGCTGACTGATAAGACTTTGGCTCTTAATAGCAGCAGTCAAGGGATGGCTCTGATTTTCCTTAGGATGAGAGTTTCCCTATCAAATGGACAGTAAATGTTGAGAGAAAGGGAAAGGGGGAATAGAAGGAAAGGAAGAGGGAGAAATAAAACCACCTTAACTTCCTTCAAAAAAGATTAGAAATTTGGACATTTTTTTTCATAAACTGGATGGAGCCCAGCCATATATATTTGAAGTGGATGGCATCAGTTTTAGGAAGGCAAACCCTCTCCGGCTCTAACATGCCGCTTTGTAAGAGAACCTGTTAGTTTTAAAAGATTGTTGTCATTCATTTGTTTTTCAGTTATATCTCAACTCTGTGACCCAATCTGGGATTTTCTTGACGAAGATACTACAGTGGTTGGCCATTTCCCTCTCCAGCTAATTTCACAGATGAGGAAACTGAGGCAAACAGGATTAAATTACTTTCCCAGGATCACATCACTAATAAGTATCTAAAGTAATATTTGAACTCAGAAATATAAATCTTCCTGATTCCAGGGTCAGCTTTCTATTCACAGAACCACCTAGGGGTCTTAGGTAGATAAAGGAACTATTATGATATGTTGGCATCATTAGAATTTTTTTACTAGTGGACATCTAAATATTGGTCTGAAAGTCTGAGAAGCTGGTTGGCATTAGAGATTTAATTACCACCACTCAGTACACCGAGATGATTTAAAGGTGTATGCTTAGAGCTAAGCAGAGAAATGACAATACCTGTTTAACAACTAGCTGGGGGAAAATGTACACAGATATTTGTTTTAATTTAATATACATTATTAACATTTTCTCTGTCATTTGCTTAAGTCTAGACAACAAAACAATAAATTAAAATCTGATTTGTAGTGTTTGCCAATTTCTGAGGTATAAATGCTCACATTAGAAATTTAACAATCAGTTCTAGAAAGTTAGTACAAGCTGGCTCCAGAATGCTCTTGATCAAATAAATATTACTGAATGCAAGGATAATGTCCAAAGAGCTCAGGAAAGACTTAGAAGAAAGAAGATATTCATTCCCTCAAAAAATTAATAATAATCTAGTAAGTAAATATATATAGTTGTTTTTTGAGGGGTGGGGATGGAGAGAAGCAAACAAATAACTCATAAAATAATGAAAACAATTAGGAAGCAAATTACTGAGACAAGGACAATGGTGATTCAATGGATTTAGTGCTAGACTTGAAATCAGGAAGCTGATGTCTTTCAGGGATTTTGACTTATTATGACCCTAACCCTGGTGTTCTTAGCAAAGATACTGGAGTGGTTTGCCATTTCCTTCTCCAGCTAACTTTATAGATGAAGAACTGAGGCAAATAGGGTTAACTTGTCTAGAGTTACATAGTAAGTGTCTGAGGCCAGATTGAATACAGGAAGATGAGTCTTTTTGACTTTAAAACTAAGTCTCTAACCACTATGCAACCTAATTGTCCTCATATTCAGGAAGAACCAAGTTCAGATATGTTCTCTGATTCTAGATGCATGACTCTGGACAAGTTAAAACCTCTCTGAGCCTGCAACAGCATTTAATACTTATCTGGTAAATTATAGATTGATTTTGACACAATATAATTTGTATGCATGGATCCAAGAAATAATAATAATGACTTTCCATAGTGCTTTAAGATTGACAAAACACTTCATATAGAATATCTTATTTGAACTTCACAAGTCTATGAGATAAGTGCTATTGTTATCTCTATTTTCCAGATGAGAAAGCTGAGGTCCAGGGAGGGTTAGTGGCATACCCAAGGTCCCATAGATAGTGACGCAGCTCAAATTTGAAATAAAGACTTGAATGTATAAGTATAGCTTTCTATTCACTATAGTAGGGCTAATTAGGGAAGATTTCCCAGAAAAAGGCACATTTTGACTTGGATTACATTTCCCCTCTGGCTTTAGTTTACCCACTTAAAAAATAGAAGTCTGGGTGAGCTCACTTTTCTTAGGAAATCTAATAAACATAATGTATTCAAATTCTTAAATGCACAGTTCATTGTTCCAAAGAGGAAAGAATGACTCTTTTACTTATTAACCTATGCTGACAGAGAGTTTTCCTGTGTCCCCAATCACAGTTAGAGAAATCAAAAAAGAAAAATATCTATTAAATCATCCTTTTTTACCTCTTTTTCAGAATAGGATTCATTACTCAAATCTATTTTCAAACAATTTGTCAGACTGGTCTTAAATGACTCAAATGATTTCCCTTGAGATGCTATTTTCATCAACAAGTAACAATTGACTCTAGTTGTACCTAAGAGGGTTTTCAGTCCTTGAGAGAGTTCAAGCTGCTTAGTGTAGTCTGGCTGGTGCTTGATTTTTCAGTTTTAGCTTCTCCTTGTACTAGCCGATCCCTTTTCATTTCCTGCTCTTCTAAAAGTCAAAGAGCAGGAAGTGTCCAGAGCCACCCATCATCTACTTTGGTAAAGTTGTATACATTCCCTGATATCCTCTCTAGCCTATATTCCAAAAAGCTTTTCTCCCACTCTTTAAAATTCCTTCCCCACTATTTCCTCCTTTCCATTTGGAATTGTAACTGAGCTCACTGGCAGTTTGTGAACATTAGTCTTAGAATATTAATAACTTTTAATGGGACATTCGAGATTATCTAATTTATACCATCCCCACATTATTTTAAAGAATGTGGAACTCAGAGAAGAGGTGAAGTTTACGCAGCCAGTTACTGACTCACAAGACCTCAAGCTAGCTGACTCCCAGTTCAAAACTTTTCATTATATCTTGTTACATGAAAAAGGGTCTAATTACATGGCTTTTTAAAAAATCTTACAAAATGATGGATTGCTGATGAGGTGGAGGCGTTGGGGGGTGGGGAGGAAGGACTTCTTTGGTTAGAGGCCATGAAGCAATCTGAATTCTGAATCAGGCTAAATCCTTAGATCAAGAGTTGCAAAATACTGGTCTGAGGCCAGCCTGTGAAAATCACAGGAAAAACCTACCAGAGGCTTGATTCCAGAGTAGCCTGAAGCGATTTGTATGTCTCTTTTTACATTGTTTATCTAAAACACTCCTCTTGCTTACATACCTAATGAGTAGGCGATGTAGAAATATAGAGGAAGAAAATATATTTGGCAACAAGGTGGCATAGTGGGTAGAATACTGGGCTTTGAATGAGGAAGATTGGAGGTTAAATATGACTTCAGACAGTAGCTGTGTGATCCCAGCAGGTTTCTTAACTTCTACCTGCCTCAGTTTGCTCATCTGTGAAATGGAGATAATTATTCCTACTTCTCACCATTATTGCATGGATAAAATGAGATCATTATTTCCAAGTTCTTTGTAAACCTCAAAGCACTGTTAAATGTTAGCTTCCTTCTTCTTTTCATTATATTTAATAGTACACTACTTGGATATGGTAGCTATGACAAGACGCCAACCCAGTCATTTGAGCCAGTGGAAATGCTTTCTTAAGTAATTGTTGCTCTTTGGAGGGCTTTCAAAATGTGTAGTGAAATCTTTAAAAATAAGAAGAAAGTATGGGGAATGAAATCTCTTCCTTAATAAGATTTTTTATGAATCCTCTCAAGGGTATATATCCCAATCTAGTTGTAGTTAAATGACATATTAAGTATATACCTATGTTTCCCTAAAGTCATACCAAAGGCAGTTCTAGCCCACTATTTGGAGGCAGAACAGTATAGGAGGAATCAAGTTACTTACTTAGCTTTGAACCCGACCTCTACTATTAACTACTTGTGAGACCTTGTCACTTAACCTGCCTGAGCCTCAATTCTTCATCTGTAAAGTTGCAGTGTGGGATGGATTAGAAAGCCTCTAAAGTGTCTTCCATTTAGAAATTTCTGATCCAATGATTGAGAGACTTCCTTCTGTTGGTAAATTAGAAATCATGACCTTCCTACCTAGTTGAAAGTTAGGAAAAAGGAAGGAAATTGTGGTAGAGCAGAAGACTCATCTTTAGAAGGTATGGAAGATGAACTGGGAGTTCTCTACACAGGATTTCCTTTAAATGGAATTACCTAAATACTAATGCACGACAGAGATACAACATGGTATAGTGGGAATCAGGAGAAACTCAGGTTCAAATAGTACTGCTACTTGCTGACTGTAATCATGAGCAATCATCTCTCTAAATCTCAATTTCCTCATCTATAAAATAAGGATAATAGCCCTTCAGGGTTGATGTGGGGATCATATTGGATACCACAACAAATTTTGTAAACTTTGAAGTGATATGTAAATATCATAGGGAATATCACCACATTTTTATCTCCAAGGATATTGGCCTCTGAGAGCCCTAATCTCTGATTTCAGATCTTATAACCCACTTAACATCTTTCTCTCCCTGCATTCATTCTTGTTTTAGAGGCAAGTTCACTGCATTCACTATTATTAACTGACCTCCAAGACAAATGGTTACAGAAAGTACAATTCATTATGGAAATATCTGTACAAATTCTATGTTTTATGGCCTCTTTTTAATTCTAGATTAGCTTTCCCCTGCCACTGTTTGTAGTTATTCTCCAAATCAACTGTTACCTACAAAAAGAATATAAATTCACTTTAATATTATGTTCAATATACATAATTAATATATCTGCAACCAAAAATAGAAAATATGCTTCCGACTCATGTAATTTTTTTTGGATTGTCTGCTCCTTGGAATTATGTTCAGTATGGTTCCTTTTTTCAAAGGAACAAGAGATAACTCTATATGTGAGTCAAAATCTGATTCAGTTAGTTTCTCATCGCAGCTGCTTTGAGGAACATGGAAGAGGCAGACTAATGAGTAAAAATGGAAATAAATATATTTATTCAACCTATTTAATTCACCTAAATTAAGAAGGCATAAGATATATAAAATATAAATGGAGATACCTAAGGAAATGGGGATAGCAAAGTAGGAAGACACAAAGAGGCAAGAGTGTCCAAACAGATTATAGTTGCCAAGAAAAACAAAATGAAACACAAGATAGGGAATTTATGTTTGAAGAAAATAGAATAGATTTACTTCTTAAGCAATGGAAAAAAGTTAGATGAAATAACCTTGAGGTTATGGACAGGGAGAAAGGACCAGCCTGCCTAACCTATTTCATCACTTCTGATGATACAGGTGTGCCTAGATTGTGCCCCACATAATAGAGTTGTTAGAGACGTGTACAATTATTAGGTGTTTTACAGAAAGGAGGAAAGTCTCTAGTAGGTAAGTATTACTATGGATTTCCTACTTCTGCTATCACAGGTAGGAAGCTGTCATGAAGGCTGGAAATGTCTAGAATGAAAATTCTAGATATGGAAGATTTCAATAAAGGCTTAGGGCTGGGATATCAGTCGATACAAGTGGAGGGTATCTCTCTAGAATGGAGACAACCTGTCACAAGAAATCTTGGAGCCAAGAAAAACAGAGATTTTGGGTTTAGTTTGGAACTACCAGAACTGGCTAAACACATTTCTGACCCATGGGGGGGGGGAGGTCCTTATGTATAACTGAAAGGCTATATCTGAGAAGAATGTAACTTGATTCCAGAGAGCTGAGACTATAAATGCATTGGAAATCATGAGAGGGGACAGTTATGTGGCTCAGTGGATTGAGAGCCAAGTCTATAGATGGAGGTCCTGGGTTAAAATTTGACCTCAGGCACTTTCTAGCTATGTGACCAGGGGCAAGTCACTTAACCCACATTGCCTAGCCCTTACTGATCTTCTGCCTTAGAACCAAAACAAAACAGTATTGATTCTAAGGTGGAAGGTAAGGACTTTAAAAAAAATTATTTACAAGAGTAGCTAGGAAATACAAAACTTTGGAGGCATGTCTCTCAATCATATTAGCCCAGTAACACTGATATTTGCCTTTAAATTCAAATCTAAAACAGTTAACTGTGATGCTTTGAAAAACAGATGACGAAAGCAAAATAATCACTGAAATTACAACTTCCCATCTAAGGAATAAAACCTTTAAAACTGGAGGGGAAAAAAAAAGACTTCTTTGAGCACTGTCAAATGAGAAAGAAGAAACTGTGATTTGTAGGTTTATAAAAACAAGAGGACTTGAACTTCTAGTATTCACTTTAGCTATATTCCTTCCCTTTAGTGATATCCTTCCTTAGAACACTGAAATATTCTTTTTTAAATAATATTTTATTTTTCTTTCAATTGCAAGAAAAAAATTTTAACCTTTACTTTTTTAAAGTTTGAGCTAAATTCTCACCCCCTCTCCCTCTCCTCAACTCCTTCCTGAGCCAGCAAGCAATCTGATATAGATTGTATATGTGCAATAGTGTAAACATCTTTCCATATTAGTCATTTTTGAAAGAAAGTCATACATTTAAATGTTCTTGAAAAGGAAATATCTTACAATTTTGGAGGTACTCTAAAAGTAGTCTGGATCACTACCTGGATCATCACAAAATCCCTATCTGATATCTAAAGCTGAAAGGAACCTGAGAATATCTAACTAAAGATCACAAGAGTAAGAGCTGCAAGAGCTTTTAATGATTATTTAGTCTAATGTACAACAAGGCTACCCAAGTCATTATATTCACATGTTGGCCACCACTTAGCTTGATACTTGACTTGTTCACCTATTTAATCTTATTTCAAATGCTAGGATAATCCAAGGGAGTATTTGGAAATTTCCTCATTAATTAATGAAATTTAATATCTCTATCAACTAATCAACTAAACTAACATCCTAACCTAGTTCATTAAACATAATTTAATTAATAACCCAGAGAAACTTCTTTTCTCAATAATAGATACTTATAACTCTCCACATAGTAAATCAATTAGTCTCTTAGAATTAAACATTAACATTACCAATATATCATTTATTAACAATAAAAATATAATTGGTAATAATGTATTAAATATTAGAGTGATCATAGCCAGTGTCACCTGAAACTCCCACTGTAGCAGAAGATGATATCTCCTACTTACTTGTAGAAACATCATGCACCATTCAATTCACTCTAGATACCAAGCAGTTCTCATCTCATGATTTTCCTTCATCTTTTTTTGCAATTTGAATATTAAAACAGTTAACTGGAGAAGTAAACACTCTTCTTTCTATTGTTCTCTGTCTTCTTAGGTTTCTTTCTTATCCTGGCAGAAAAACATTCTCTAGATTTTCTGAAACTATCATTACTCTTAATAGTACCCACTGAGATTCACTCATTATAAAATTATTTCTATGTTTTGTTGGTTTTTTTTTTTTCATAAAACATTGAGAGCTTTAACAAGAGAGATCCATCTCCTTTCTTTGTTTCTCTCTTTTTCACAAACTCCTCAGAATTTCTCCTACGTAAAATCTGAAAATGCTGACTTTCTGGAGAGAAAAACCTCACAGAATAACAGTTACAATTATAACCAATTTGCAGTTCCTGTAGCTTCTCTAGGACAGACCTTTGAAATTGCCGGTTTGCAAGTAAGTAAAGCGAGCTCAAGAAAGATAAAGTTAAGTTGCCTGCCTCTTCTCATTTCAAAATCAGTGCTTTTTTCCACCAACCTATTTTGTTTCATCTCCTCTATTCTAATTAATGCCCTCTTGATATGGTAGTAAAAAATTCAAAAAAAAAAAACTCTTATAGAAAGAAATTTTAAAAAACCTATCATATGTGCATATACATTTTTCCATGGAAAAATCATATATAAATCCTTATCATGTACCTATATTTAATAAGAGCATGTTCTGTGGTAACTTCTAAATTCATTATTAGCAAAGGTTGTATTTAAGATTCCTGTGTCTACTGCTTAATAACACCCAAATTAGTCTCGATGGAATTAGCTGTAATTAAGGACATTGTGAAATATGGTGGGGGCAAACAGAATTACACTGTATTACTTTATTAATAATATTCTTTAACTACACTGTAAATTGCTATTAGGCCTGCATATTACTGCCTGGATATGGAAATAGTCTTTTGCTATGCTAATCTAACACAATTTTCTTTTAAATGTAAACAAATTATACTCTATTAATATGCTGTTCTACTTGCATAGTTAATTATTGTAACAGTAAGGAATAAAATTGTTCTGCTTTCTCTGTTTCTGATGGAAAAAGAGCTACATAAATAGTTTAATAGGGAACTAATTATGCAAAAAATTTAGATGCCTAAAATGTGTTTGTAATTACATTAAAATGGTCTTCTGTTCAAATATTGGAAAGCCTGCTAATTGGAGGCTAGCTGAAAATTTAAATATTGTGAATCAATGATTTTAATACAGTACATGTTTGGTTGTGTTTCTGTTCATATTTGTCTTGAAAATGAAGAGAACATTTAACAGTGTTTAATAAGAGGAGTTCTGAATTTCATACCAATGAAGTTTGTCGGTGGCAGGCATGAATTTTAAACATGCATTCTGCAGCATTATCTTTAATTTAGTCAAGGGGTATGGGCAACCTTTTGGCATCGCCATAGTGAAAACAACAGAAATGCAATAGAGTTTAGGGTAATGGGAAAAAGAATGCGATCTAGGCCAAATCAAAATGTCCTGGAAAATGCCCCACGACAAGCAAACAACAGTTGATATGGTTGCAAATTGCTAAATTGTTTTAGATAAATAAACACATGTAACTGGTCACCTGCCTGTTCCCCAAGGATTTCCAAATGTGCCACCTTCTCTAGCTGTAATTAAACAGTGTTAAGGATGTAATGCCTTGCTCTAAATGATTTTTCGTGCTACCCAGTCTTTTATTAGAAGGTAGAATGAATTCAGATTCTTAGTCTGGGAATATAATCAGAAAACCTACCAACTCTTTTGTAAAGACTCAACGACAATCCACTTGTCACAAATTTAAAACTTTTTTTTAAAAAAAGAAAATAATTCATTATATATTTAATAACAATACAAATGAGAGTACTCTGTTTGAGCCTAGGATTAATTGCAATGGCATTAGCAACTCAGAAGAAATTTTATACTTCCTACTAAGGGCATTCCCTCTGGTGGAATGTTGTTTTTCTCCTCTTCTTCCCTCTCCATTCTTCCCTCTCTTCAAAAGCCAGATCAAACCTCCCTTCTTCATTTAAGCTTTTTAATGTCACCTCAGCCCACAGTGACATCTTACCTCTCAATAGCTCTTGAAGAATTTAATGTCTGAACCATTTGCTTGGCACTCAGTATTTGATGCTGCCATGTATTGTTTTACATATATATATATATATATATATATACCCTGTTTCCCCAGTAAGACTCCAAATCCCTGGTAAAAAAGGTTTGCCATTATGTCACCCAGAAACTATAAGGAATGCCTTATGAGGAACAGACTCTCCTGAAATAGTCATTTTTGATAGGAAGAAGAATACAGACTGCAAAGAATGTCTTAAAATGCCACCTCTAACATTTAGCTGGTTAAAGGCAAACTTTAACCAAAATGAATTGTTTTTTGTCCACTTCAAGAGATCTCCAAATTTTTTTGATGTTTATCCCAACAGCAAGAATATTTGTCCATGAACCCCCAATATGTTAATTCACTTATAAATTTTATGTGTATTATACTAATTATATACATTTTAAAACAAACAAAATAGAAATTAAAAAGATGAAATAAGAGACTAGAATCAACAGAGTCACTGGGGCTTATTGAATAGAGGAGTAACATGGTGAGGATGATACTTTAGGAAGATGACTTTGGTAGTTGTGTACAGGATGGATTGGAAAGGGGGTGTGCGTGGAATTCGAAGCAGGGAAATCAGTGAGGAAGCTGTTATAATAGTCTGTGTGAAAGGAGATGAGGGCCTAAATTTGGGTGGGGAAAAAGAAACAGAGAGACATAGACAAAGAGAAAGAAACAGAGAGCTAGAGATGGAGAGACAGAGATCTAGAGACTTCACAACAGCTTGAATGTGAGAAATTAGAAATAATGAGGAATACAGGATGAATCCTAGGTAGTAAGCACAAGGGATTAGGAGAATGATGTTGTCCTGCACAATAATAGAATCATATGTCAAAAATTACAAATAATTCCCCAAATCTAATTGTAGACTACAGTTTTAAATGTCTTCAATCTCCAAACCTTTTTACTATTAGCAACCAACAAGCTGAAATAATTTATTTCCCTTTTCTCTTTCCAGGAAATATTCTTAGGTAACAAGAAATCCAAATGGTGGAAAGGATGAGGAAGAACAACAGGGATCCATATATTTTAAAAAGTTAGCATCATTTAATGGTGAGAAATCAGGATTCAGAATCAGGTCTTCCTGGAATTGAAAACTACCTCTACTACATTCTGGCTGTGTGATCCTGGACATCTCATCATTTCTAGGCAATTTTCTTAAAGAGTCTAAATTGCAGAGGTGTTAAGTTACATTGGTAGAAGAAGCTTCTTCATCTTGAAGTTCCCTTTATCAGTGATTTCATAGGTCCAGTTCTTATCCCCCAATTCATAAACTAAGTATTCTGTGAATTACTGAGGATTAGTTGCTAAAAGAGTTAGTTTATACATTTTAGTAGTATCAACCTCAATTCCCCCAACCCTGTTTTGACTTAGAAGGCTTTTAACTCTTAAGCATATAGAGTTTAATATTTTGATGGAAACTAAATGGTTTATTGGATAGAGTCAAATCTGTTCTCAGACACTTACTAGCTATGTAACCCTGGGCAAGTCACTTCACCTTGATTCCTCAGTGTTTTTTTTATCTGTAAAATGAACCTGAGAAAGAAATGAGAAACAACTATAGTATCTCTGCCAAGAAAATCCCAAATGGGGTCACAAAGATTCAGACATGACTGAAAAAATGGTGGAACAATATTTTGATGTCATCTACATAATCCTAATGTTAAAAACAGGCCATAATTTTCTTTAACAAACTATATAACAAATTCCAGAAACACTATAGTCAGTCTTCAAACTAATATTAGTAGCTTGCAGACTGACTTTAGGATTTTTAGAATTCTTAGGTTTAGATTTTTAGACATATCCCACCCCACATTCTTTGAAAGGGGCTGTTTCCAAATAGTTACTAAAAAAGCTTTTGTCCAATTGCAACTATAATCTTGGGGCTAGAATTGTAGGAAAAGACAAGATCAATATATTGTCATGAAGAAAAATGAAGGACAATTTTTGGAGGAGGACATTACAATGCAAGAGTGAACAAGAGGAAAAGGAATTGAATTTACTAATTTCTTTGTCCATTTTAGACTAAGAGATTTATTTATATATTTACTGAAGCTTTTGTAATTTTCTCTGATTTTTTTCAAAACTGTGCTAGATAAGTGCATTTTATTGTCTTTTGATCTCTCTGAATATGAATTACAAAAAGAATATTAATACACAGGAAGGATTTAGCTCAATGCACATGTTACCACTAGTAACCCATAATAATAAGGTAACCTTATATATTCATAAGTGCCATATGTTGTGTGTATATGTACATATTCAGAATAGATTATTTAGAAAATTCCTGTTTCCAATGAGAGAATGTGAAAGACAGAGAGAGAGAGAGAGAGAGAGAGAGAGAGAGAGAGATTCCCTAGAGTTCATTTCTAGAGCTTTAGGCAATGGATTTAACTTATTCTTCTACTCTCAGATCTCTGATCATTATTTCTGGTTTTATATTAATTACAAGAAAAACAAGTTATATCAGTTCAGTTTTTAAGGAAACATGAACCTGGTATTCACTGAAAAGTTCCATTGAAATGAGACCTACGTATAAACACCAAAACTCAAAACTCAATAATAAATAGATCCAGTTAGACATTTAAAGATATACCAGATATTATAAAATTCTGTAGTGTGTTTGTATCTAAAGAAACAGTATTTTCTCCTAGGGACTTCTAATTTTTCATTTTCACTATTTTTCAGCATGAGATTTCTGCCTGTTTTCTTGAAAAGGCAAGATTTCAAGAAAGCAAATATGTTGGATATACAAGATGAAACTGATGTCTCTCAGGAAAGAAATTTTCATGAGAGATATTTTGTAATAAAGTAAAACAATTATAAAAAATACAATAAATGACCCCATTTAAAAGTATATGCAACATTTCACATCTTTAGCACTTCCCTTACCACTTTTTGAAGTTTTCTAATGAATAGACCTCTACTTTATTTCTCCCACTTCCCATCTCATAGTAAAGAAAGGGAAAAGAAATCCTTGTAACAAATTTTTATAATTAAGAAAAACAAATTCTTTCATTGTATAGCTACACACAGAGAGCTTTTTTTCTTGTCCCCAACTTTACTTTAATCCAGTGGTTCCCAAACTTTTTTGGCCTATTGCCCCCTTTCCAGAAAAAAAATATTACTTATCCCCCTAGAAATTAATTTTTTTTTAAATTTTAATAGCAATTGATAGGAAAGATAAATGCACCTGTGGCCTTCACCGCCTTCATGCATTGCTGCAGCATCCACCAGGGGGCAGTAGCGCCCACTTTGGGAATCACTGCTTTAATCTATCAACTCTCTTAGTAGATGAATAGTATACTTTACCATTGATCTTTTGGGACATGGCTGGCCATTTGAATGATGACCATCAATAGTTATGATAGCTGTCAAATTAGTTGCCTGTGCAGTGTTGTTTATTATATAACTTATTCTCCTGTTTTCATTAATTTCATTCTTCATCAGTTTATAAAGTCTTCAAAATGTCTGTTTTTTTTTTTAAACCCTTGTACTTCGGTGTATTGTCTCATAGGTGGAAGAGTGGTAAGGGTGGGCAATGGGGGTCAAGTGACTTGCCCAGGGTCACACAGCTGGGAAGTGGCTGAGGCCGGGTTTGAACCTAGGACCTCTTATCTCTAGGCCTGACTCTCACTCCACTGAGCTTCCCAGCTGCCCCCAAAATGTCTGTTTTTATAATATTGATGTCATTGTATAAATGTTCTTCTGGTTTTGTTTATTTCAGTCAGTTGAAATAAGTATTTTCCTATATCTTTAGAATCATCTCATCACTTTTTTCTATTCTTTCCTTTCCTATGAAGATAATAAGAGATGGTTACAACCTTGTGAGCTATAAATGGTCAAAATATCGAACTACCTGTGGTTCAAGATGGATCCAGATTTTGATCCAGCACCCCAGCATCAAGCCCTGGTAAATAATTTGAGGGACCTAGCCCAGTGGCAACTGAAAGAAAGACTACATTAGGAAATGAGCTTAATGGGACCAATGATATGTTAAAACTGCTGTAAGTTCAAGCCTACACTCCCTAGGGACCAATGTGAGTATAGTCTCTTCCTCTTCCCCTGAACTTCCCAGCTGTTGGTAAGGGATAAGAAAGTATTTGTACTTCTGTTCTTGCTCTATCTTCACAGTAATTATCCCTTTGCAAAAGTGAATTGATGTTAATTGGGGTGCTAATCACTGGGGGTTAACAGAGGGGAAACACTGCAATCAGTGCTTGATCTGATAGAATTAGAGAACAACTTCTCCCACACCTCAGGGATATCTCTAGAACCCAAGGAAGAGATATTTCTCTTTCAGACCTTGCTCTGGGAGAGAGAGGTCAGAGTTTCATGACTCAAAAATAAGTAGATATGAATTTTATACAAAAAATTCAAAGTAATCTCAGGAGAACACTAATAAGCAGATGATTCAGGAAATATCTCTTCAAAGTGGCACTCAGCTTTGAGCCAAGATACAGAGATGAGGAGGAACATTTCAAGCTTGAAGAATGGCCCATGAATGAAAGGCATGAAAGCCAGATACTGTATGTTAAGTATGAGGTGGAAGGGAAGTAAGTACACCAGTTTGGCTAGAATGTAAGAGCAGAAAAGAGACTAATGTGTAATCAAGTGGAAGGGAGGCTAGAGACAGAATGTGAAGAACTTTATATACCAAATGTGATTGCTATCAGTGGAAGAAAAAGAAGGAGGAATAAGAGGAGGAAGAGGAGAATAATGAAGGAGGAGGAGGAGGAAGTGGGGGTAGAGGAGGTAGAGTAGGAGGAAGAAGAAGAGGTTTTCAAAGTGCTTCATATATTATCTTATTCTCATAACAAACCTAAAAGTAGGTGCAACCATTTTACTTATAAAGAAACTGAGGCAAGCAGAATTAGTTAAGAGTCACACAGCTAGTAAGATTTGGGGTCATGATTGGAACTGAGCTCTTCCTTATTTCATGTTCTATATTCTATCCAACATATCTTTTATATATCAATATGACCGGTATATACCTAACTAAACCTCAAATATTTGATGGGACCCTGTCAATGTAAAGATTCCAAGAGATTGGCTATTCCCAAAGCAATACATAGGGAATAATTTGTATCTCTAAATACTTGTGTCAATAAAGCAGGAAAAGAATAGAACAATGAAATGGAGATGCAACTTAAAAAAAAAACTAGAAAAAGAACAAATTAAAAACCCCCAATTAAATACCAAATTAGAAATCCTGAAAATCAAAGTAGAGATTAATAAAAGTGAAAGTAACAAAACCACTGAACTAATAAATAAGACAAAGTGGCTTTATTAAAAAAATAAATTAAATGGATAAATCATTCATCTGTTTTTTTAATGAAGAAAATCAAATTACATGATTTCAAAATGAAAAGGGCAAGATTACAACCAATGAAGAGGAAATTAAAGCAATTATTAGAAGTATTTTTGCCCAATAATATGCCAACATATATCATAATCTAAATGAAATAGATGAATATTAAAAGAAACATAATTTGACCAGGTTAACTGAAGAGATAATAGAATACTTAAACAATCCCATCTCAGAAAAGGAAATTGAACAAACCATCAATGAACTCCTTAAGTAAAAAGCCTGAGGGCCAGATGGATTTGAATTCTGGCAAACGTTTAAGTAACAATTAATTGCAAGAAAGTGGCTACTCAGAAATTTTTATCAAATTTTTAAATGACTTTCTGTCTGAAAATAGTGTAGGTTCTTTCTCATGTCTTCTTTCCATATGTACCAAATAAGAGAGTTCTGCTGTACCATAAACAAATGGAGAGAACCACTGAAAAATGTAAAGGAATGCATCCTTTTACCACCCCCTCCTCATTCCCAGCCATAAGAAAACCAAAAGAGTAAACATAAAATTAAACACCCAAGAGGGAGATTTATATTGCGACCAGAAGTCACAGAGAAAGGACTTTTGGCCTGAAATTTTGAACATCATCTCTGAAGCATAATATGATTTTAATGCATAACTGTGCATAACATTATCTAAGCCAGATGTGAATAAAAACAATAAACTGTTGGGCAGGTACATGATTTCTTTCTCTTAAAGTAGATACAGTTTATGGGATTGGGTGTTTTGCAGGTCTTGGTAAAACTTTTTCTTTCATTCTTACTCTGTGGTCTTATGATTTCCTATGAATTTGGAATCCAAAGATTGGCATCTGGTGAAAAGGTACAATCGACTTTCATATCAATTATTATGTGAACATATTTTGAGATTTCCTATTAAAATAAAATATCCTATGTTTATACATTATTTTGGTAGATTGGCACACTTGTTTTTGAGTACAATTTTCAGAAAATAAGCACATATATTTAGAACTGTACGCTTAATAATTCATGTCATGCTTTTAAGGTGTATCATCTTTGTATGATTTGCTGAGATTTGTAGGTCTAACAGCTCAGTACTTTACAGAATGGGAGAACCTATATATAGATGTCCCAGCTATCTCACTCCATCTGTAATCTCCAGAGTAAGGGCAATTTATGTACGTCTTGCTGTAGTAAAGAAAAGCAGACTAGATGTTCTTCAGGAAGCTCATTCTGCTTTGGTTCCTACTAAGTTACAGTCCCTACTCTAGAAACACCACAAAAGTCTCATTAGCACTTAACTGAGCCAAAGAGCAAAATTGGGCCTTTTATCTATAAACAAGGACCCTTGAAAACTAATCCCCTTTTCACTTGTTTTTGACAAATGATATGTGGGCATCTTGAACAGAGGCATATGGTACTAAGAGCCTCACTAACATGATACTGCTTCTTTATGGATAAAGAAAGGTTGTTGGTATCATTCATAGAAAAGATCTTTGATATTATCAATATAGATTTTTTCATGTATGGATTGTCAGGCCAAATCCTATTGAATAAGTATGAATATCACTAAGAAAGCTATGCAATGTTTTGAGTTTGATTCAGTATTTGCAATGTCATTTGCAAGCAGCAGTATTTGGAGGATTCATCTACAAGGAATGGTTCTTTCATTTGAGTTCTGAGCTGGGCATTCCCTGAAATTGTGGCAAACACCATTAGTGAACTGCATATCCCTATGTCCGGTGTATAATTAGATAATCACTGAACAGCATTTTTTTTCCTGTTACCTCTTTAGAAGAATCTTGTGTGATTTTAACATATACAGGGGGGACTCCTTGTTGGAGGAGAGCTTTTAAGGTATCATATTGCCCTCTCAAATCAATGCTTTAAAAAAAATCAGCAAATAGTACAAATGGTGAGATTGCATATTCTCTTTACTTTCAAGTGAGTTGTATGACTCTAATGATATATTCTTCCTTAGAATATAATTTGTAGAAAGTCTACCTGTTCTTTTCTTCATGAACACTTCATATTAGTAGAAATATTCTAAAAATAGATTTGGTATGAATTGGGATGTAGATATATGAATCTAGCATTACTGATATTTTGTTAATTCGCATTTCTATAGCAAAAAAAAACAAACCTGTGATTTTCCCAAGTCATTTCCCAAGTCCTTTTTTTCAAGTGACCTAACAATTCATCCCTCAATACACACAAATTTATGTTGTCTCTAGGATGAATTTTTATGTATATACTCTATCTAGTCTGGTTGTTCTTTTATTCTGTTTTCTCATATTGCATAATGGGCACTGTGAAGTAACAGACAAAATGTGTTGGTTTCACTGTCATTAAAGAAGGGAATCGTTTTTTATAGTAAATTTGAAAGAATTTTTTTGTCCATTTGTAAATTCTCTGAGGATGATTTGTCTTGTTTCTCTCTTTAAACTCCCTGTAAATTTGTTTTTCTTCCATTTTTTGATGTTTTATGAATTACTATTGCTTTTATTTTTCTACTAACTTCCTCCAAAAGTTTGGCAAACAAATTTATGCCCTGACGTAGTATTATGCTCATTTGCCATATCTTTTTTGTTGATAAGGATATCAAGTGTTCACTGGTTAAAACATTGCCTAGGACATTTTAATTACCTTTTTGTGATGAATGATTTAATTTCATTAAACATACTTAGGAAATAGCAACAGTTTAGTTAAATATCTAGTCTTCAATCTATTTTGATCCTTTCAGGGACAATAGCTTTTTTAAAAAGTCAAGGTAGAGTTGCTTCATTTATACATGATATCTTATTTTTTTTCTATTTTGTCATTGTTCTTTATCTTTGATCAAATAAGTCAACAGTCTGGCCATACATGGACAGCCAATTGGAAATAACTCTCAATTTCTTTCTATTAAGATAAAAAAGCTCTTTCATTTTTGTAATTTTTATGATCACCATGTACAATGCTCTTGATTCTCTTCTTGAAGAAATTAATCATGAGGTGTAACTATGGCATAATTTCTGTATAGTCTACAAATTTTTTATTTTTTTCACTATTGAACCACATTTTAAAGTATTTTTTCACGTATTTCCTCTGTTCCTGACTTTTCTTTGAAGCCACACAATATTAAGGTATATAATGAATCAATATGGTGGTTTTTTTCAACTTCTTCATAAAACTTCACTACATTCTTATTCCCTACAACACAATGTCATTGTGTTGAAAAATCAACATTTTTACAAATGTTCATCAGGATGCCCATTATGCAATATGAGAAAACAAAATAAAAGAACAACCAGACTAGATAGAGTATATACATAAAATTCATCCTATGACCAAGTATCATCTGAAATGATGTTTGTTGTTGCTTTGGATACATGATAAAACCTACTACCCCAATTCCTTTTTTCACTTCTTTAAGGATGACATGTGAATCATTCTTTTATTTAGTTACAATTTCTGATGTCTTGCTTTTTGATAGCAATAATGTCAAGATTGATTCCATTTTTCCACTAACATATCCATTTGTTGGTGAGTGGAAAAGGACCTCACATTTAGGGTACCCATGGTCAAATTCATGCTTATAGGTGATCCAATAACTTTTTTTTTAGCACCCTCTCATTTCACTTCCTTTTTGTCCCCTTTTCCATATCCATTCCCTATTTTTTCCCATTACTCTAGGACCATCTATATAGATAAAGGAATGGAAGTACATGAGGCTGAGGACAATTTGTCTTCTTTGTTTTATGGTTTGTCATCATTATAGAATTCACTAACTACTGGGTACACACATATGCTGAGTCTCTTTGGACTTAGCTTGCCTGGATTTCAGAAAGCTTACCCTATTTGTTGTTAGGAACATACTTTCAATCTTTGTAGCATGGTCAGACCTGAAAGCATATTTACTTTATGAAGCACTCAAAGTCATCTCCATGCCATACAATCATATAGTTTGACCTTAGGAACGTTCACAGAGAGGCACACAGGTTTAGTTTAGGGGGGGGGGGGGAAAGCATTAATCTTCTTTATAGGAAATTCTACTTTTTTACTGAATGGGCAAAGAGCAAGTCTATGAGTAGCTTACATGCATTAAAAAAAATAAACACCTGTAACACATGACCTATACAACTTGGAATACCAGGTCTTTTTGGTTTTGTTTTGTTTTTTAACAATACGAATGTGTAAGTGTGCTTTCCCATTCTCTTGGCTTTGGATTTATTTGTTGCATCACCTCCTACACATAAAATAAGAAATTTTTCCTATTTCCACAGCTTTTATTGCCCTTAATCCCAAAATTAATTTGTGTTTTTATACATATTCTGGATGCATTTATTTATATAACACTTTCTCCCCTTGATGTCAAGGGCAGAGATTATTCCATTTCTGCCTTTTTATCCCCACGGCCTGGTGTAGTTTCTGGCACATAGTAAACATAATGCTTATTAATTGATAGATTCTCTAGGAATTCCACCATCCATTTACTCTATTTTGGCATCAATCCCTTGTTTAAATGGATCAGGCTGAAGTTGTCTTCCTTGTAACCAGCAACAATTCTTCTGCCTCTGACTCTGCCTCAAATTTCCTGGCTGAAAATAGCCTGATTGTGGGGCAAGAGGGATGTGCATTCCCCAAAGCAGTTTGTTCATAACAGATCACCAATTATTTCCTTCAATTAATTCAACAAAAAAATTATTATACACCTACTGTATGCAAAGCATTACATTACTAGTACAAAAGGGAACTAGAGATTTCAAGAAGCATAGATGAGGAGGAAGAATATTCCTTACAGAGTGGGTACAGCCTCTGGACTAAGGCATAGAGAGGGGAAAAGAAATGCCATTGGGAATGAGGGGTGGGACAAAGCAAATAAGTCAGTTTGTCTGAAATGTAGAATGAGTGAAGGAGGATAATGTGCAATGAGACTGTAATTATAGGTTGGAACCAGTTTGTAAAAGACATTGATACTAGAGAATTGCTAGAAAAATTAGAATTTTATTCTAGAGCTAATAGGGAGCCACTTATGTTTCTTGAGCCAGAGAATATTATGATTAAACTAGTGCTTTTGGATGATTATTTCAATAGTTATTCGAAGGATGGATTAGAGAGGAAAATAAAGGAAGAAGGATGCCCAATTGGAAATTTATTGCTCTATTATAGACATGCATTAGAACGCTGACAGTGTGATTAGCAAGAAGATGGATATAAAATGGGTTACAGAGACAAAGCTTATAAAATTCAGTGCTTTATTCATTATATGGTACAAGGAAGCATGAAGAACCAAGAATTACTCTGAGACTGTGAACTTGGATGACTACAAGAATGGTGATGCTCCCAAGAGATATAGGGGAAGTTAAGAGGAGGGGTAGGTTCAGAGGGAAATAATAAAACATGATAAATTTAACATGCCCATATCATGCACTAGCCAGATGAACATATCCAACAGGCAGTCAGCAATGAGGAATTTATAGTTTAAAAATTTTAAGATGGGATATGTCACTTTGGAGTCATCAGTAGAGATGATAACTGAATCCCTGGAAGCTGATAAGATTTTGAAGGAGAGTACAGAGAGTTAAAAGAATAGGATCCAGAACAGAGCTTTGATTGGCTTTCTCTTCTGTGCTAACTTAATCTGATTTTATGAAGTTTCTAATGGATTGGATACTGTAGGTGCAGGGAATGAAGAGTAACATCTTTTAATTGGCCAACAATTAAAAGAATGCAATAATCTTTTCCTTAAAAAACTAAAATCACACACTTGTCCTTAATTTCATCTATTATTTCTTCCTTCTTAACAGTCTTCTTTTGATTCCAGTTCTTTTGTTCATTCATTTGTCCATTGTCCTTCTGTTTACTCATTAAAAACTCCTTATTAAGCACCTAATATATACAGGGCCCTGATCAAAGTGCTAAGCAAAATTCAAGATTGCTATTTTAAAAAATTAAGCCAGCTAAACTTAATTGTTTGATAATTTGTAGAACAAGTGAGCCTAAAGACAATTTTGGATCTTTGGAGTGAAAATGTATATGTATATGAAACACAAGATACTTTTAATGGGATTACATATTATATTATATTGCACTATAATTATGCATATGTCCATATTTGTACACATTCATATTTTAAAAGCTGGATTTGTAAAATTTTAATAAGGACAAAAAATAAAAATAATACCATATTTTCTGTTGAGGAAATTAAACTATAATAAATAGGGGAGGAATATCTTTGATATGTTGATGGATTGATGATTTGGACAGTGCTTCAAATGTTACATGTCCTACTCCATCCAGGTTTGGCCATCCTGAGCAACTCAAGTTCATTTTCTCCCATAAATGGACATTCCACTCAGGGCCAACTTAATATTTTAGGAACCTTCCTTTCGATTTCTTAATTTTATTGTCCATTGGTTATCCCTCACTCTCATTATGTGACTGAGTCTTCTTTTTTTTTCTGGTCATACACCACTCTGATATATACCCTTTCTGAGCAATTACTCATGTTTGCTGGGTTGTGCCTTATTCATACTCATTAAGCCCACTGAGTGATCCTCTGCTTCAGATCTTTGGAGATTGTCAAATTCCTATGGCCAACACTTGACAGTACTAGAAAAATACTGATAGTAGAAAGATTAATCTTTTATTCAAGGAAAAATTTATGATCAATAGAAGGGCTAAAGAGTTTTTTAAATACCTCAAATAACTTCCTTTTATATTGATTTCTGTATTTTCTCATCCTCTGAATATACTACAAATACTGCTAATTAGGTCTAATATGGAACAAATCTAGCAATGTAAATAGCTTCTTCAACTTTTCACTACCTGTGTGATCTTGAATAAATCACTTAATCCCTTTGGACCTCAATCTGAACATTTTTAAAATGGAGTGGTTGGACTAGATGGCTTTTATTGTCATTTCCAGCACAAAAATATATGCTCCTGAAAACCTATATTTATTGATTCAGAATGCTTGGAATTTGTCAAATGGTAAAATCACCCCAATGTTGTGTTTTAGTTTTTGGTCTGGAGAGTCTAATAACATATGTTGCAGATACAGTAGCAGATCACAGAAATAAATCAGTTAGCCAACAAGCAGTCCATAACGTTTATTGAATAGCCACTTTGTACTATCTCAATGTCTGATACAATGGGAAGTACTAAAGAAATTTGTCTTGAAAGCTGGCTATTCCAGGATTCATACATGTTAAACAGGTTTTGTGAAAAAGACTAGGGGAAAAAAAGATTTTGAACTTTTACTAGACCTTAGTGGATAATTTTGTGGAGACTGCTCATATGCCATGTTATGCATTTTCCATGAATTATGTTTTAAATTCAACATGTGGATCTAGTTGCAGTTGAGATTGGCAGGAAGTTGGACAACTGCTTAATAAGATTTTCACTCCAAATATCCAGAAGTCATATCAATTCATTTAACTCATGCAAAACATTTCAATTTATTTGGTGATTAAAATTCAAATAGAAGACAGATTTTGAAAGTTGAAATTTGTTCAAATTGATAGCATTAACAACTTTGGAAAAATGCAGACTGAGTCCAATTTTCTGACTTGGAAATAAGAAACTGTTCTATAATAAACTTAAGACCACCATGCACACTTCCTAGACCTCAGAGCATTGATCTTCCACTTTGTTCTATTTCTGTGGGCCGTGAAAAATGTAGAGGCTGTGTGTGCATGTATGTGTACATATATATCTAAATTTTTATCTGTCTAACTAGCTCTACCTATATCTCTAACTCTACAGATCTATCAATCTATATAAAGATATAGAACTTTAAAGAGATATAGAGATAGAGACCATTACCTTACTCAATCAGAAAATCCAGGGAGGAAGAGTTCAAGACCTTCTTTCTGTATCAAACTCCACAGAGTTTCTTGTTCTGTTATGAATAAGGATACCAAAAGTCTTACATATCTAAAATAAACATAAATTTTGATTTCCATCCTCCTTTCCTTTAACATGTCTCTTTCTCTTGTCTCTTATTCCTCTTAGAGAAATGTGAGAAATTATTTTTCTTCATACCATAGGGCTACATCATAATCAGAAATTCAGAGACTGTATAAAAGTGGTGATGGAGTCAACATGTAGAAATTTTTCATCATGACTTTAGCCTTAACTATCCTCTAAGTATGCATGACTCATGTTTCTCCCTCCCTGACGTCTCTTATTCAGTCTTAGACTGTATGTAACTAGATATATGCCCTATGGTATGCATTAGGGACATCTGAATATGGACATGTTAACCATATTATCCCACAATATGATAATTAGTGCAGTTCTGATATTCTATGCTTCCTCATTTTTCAAGTCATTATAATAAAATTTATTATTTATTGTTCCACAGAATTAAGTGGTTTTCTAATAACTGACACATTATTTCTACCCTAGAACAATTTACTAAGACAATTGTTACAAGGAAGAATAGTTTACCTGAATAACTGGGTGGAACTCTGGGTTTTAAAAGCATTTTTTAAAAAAGACCGGTTAAGAGAAAAAAGTTCTGAAAGCTTGATTTCTTAGTCTTCCCACTACCTCTCACTTACCTAAAATTTGATTAAGACCTAGCATTTCACAACTGGTTATTAAGAATAGTCATCCTTAAAAGGAAAAGGCAAACAAAAAAAAAGGCTTGCAAGACAATTATATACTAGGATCAATTAATATAAATTACTAAAAGAAAGAAGATGAGAATGCCTTAAGCCAGGTATGGAAATATGAACTTCATATGTGGACCATTTGAAATCATCAATGCTGATTGAATAGACTTTCATTTGATTAGTGAGTACTTATTAAGTGCCTACTATATTTCAGCCACTATGCAAGGTGCTTCGAATTCAAAAAAGAGAAGACAGAATTCACAGAGCTAAAATTCATGAAATAGATTGGTCCTTGGGTAATTATTTCCCTTTCCACAATAAATACCGCATTTTTAAAAAGTCTATAAAGATTCCATGCAGATAGTCTATAAAAGTCCTTGAACAGTTTCGTTGACAATTGAGTAGAGTTTTAAAAATATCTTTGCAAGGTTCTGTCTGTTTGTCTGACCACTGTCTATATTGTACTGGGAACTTTGTTCATGTACATAGTACAAATATCACCACAGTTGCCTTCAAAATTCCCTTTACATTTTATTTGCCCAGAAGTTTCTGAAAATAAATAATAATAAAAATTTTAATGGAACCTTAACTATGATGAAAGCAGATAGGATGTGCAATAGAGAGAATGCTGAGCCTACAATTAGGAAGACTCACCTCCCTGAGTTCAAATCTGGACTCAGATACCTACCAGCTGTGTGACTGGGCAAGTCATTTAACCCTTTTGCCCCAGTATCCTCATTTGTAAAATGAATTGGAAAAGGAAATGGCAAACCTTTCCAGTGTTTTTGCCAAGAAAAACCAAATGGGGTAACAAAGAGTCAGACACAATTGAAATACCTGAAAACAACAAAATAATTATGACAAAATTAAGCAAGTTAACGAGGTCAAATTTTCATTCCCCTAAACAAATAATTAAACATAAATAGAGAAAAAAATTTAATATGGTAAGATAGGATGTATTTAATCCTTTCTGCATGCTTTTTAATCTCCCTTTAAGTAACTATATTTTGAGTCCCAGGAAAATTTGGTTATTTTTCTGATTTATAAACCCTCTCCTCCCAAAATTAAATTCCTTAAAATCTAACACAAAGGCATTCAAATAGAGTTGAGCTGACACATAGAATAAGATGTTGTCATTTGACTGGGTCCTTCTTAGTTTCTGAATCCTAAGAGTCTGTTTTGGGTCCTCTTTTATTTCCTCCCCCTGATGATGAGAGTCATCAGCTACCAGTTCATTTGTCTCTATCCACAGAATTACCAACTTGAATAATATGGGGCTCCATATACGACAACAATAATAATAATGCTCATAAAATTTTAACTCATGAACCCACAAGCATATTCTACTCACTACCATATAGTGAGTACATTTCCTTTGATCCATATCAGGTTTAGAGATGGCCTGAACTGAAGAACAGAGCAAGCTGCTGTGGGAAGTTCTGACAAGAAGGGTTGTAGTATGAAGTGAAGATGATACAATTAAAATTAATCCAAGTCAAAAGGAACTTCTATAGCTCATTGCCAGCAGGTGAACTAGGTGGTCTTCTATGTGTGAGTGACCTTGATCAAACAACTTAACCTCCCTAGGTCTCAGTTTGTTCAGTTTCAAATGAGAAGGTTGAACTATATGCTCCCCTCCACCTCTAGAGAAAGCTGATCAGCAAAGTCAAATGCTGCTGAGCAGTCAAGAAGGATGAGGATTGAGGAAAATATAAGATTTGGCAAATAAGAGATTATTAGTAACTTTGGGGAAAATACTTTAACCTGTGTAATTAGGTCATAAATGAGATTATAGAGAGTTGATGAGTGAGTGATAGAAAAGGAAATAAAAGTGGCAGTTATAGCTAGATTTCTTTCCCCCTAGGACAGGGGTCCGCAAAGTATGGCTCTCGAGCCATATCTGGCTCTTTTGAGGGCCAGATATGGCTCTTTCTGCAGGAGCCATAAAGTCAATTTTTTTTCAGGCGCTGTTACAGGAGCGCACTGTGAGCACTGTACGGCTTTCACGAAATTACATTTTAAAAAATGTGGCGTTTATGGCTCTCACGGCCAAAAAGGTTGCCAACCCCTGCTCTAGGAGTTTGGCTGAGAAAGGGAGAAGAGCTATAGGGTGATAGCTTAAGGGAATGGTGGCAGGATATATTAAAGGCTTGGTTTTAAGGATAGGGAAGGCTTGGGTATGTTTTTAGACAGTAGAATCAGTAGTTTAGGTAGCAACTAAAGATGTAAAAGGAGAGTAATTAAACCAGGGGGTAGGGGTTGTGGGTTTTTTGGGGTTTTTTGGTGGGGGGGGGAGATCTGCTAAACAAGATGGAAACCAATCAATCAATCAATCAATAAGTATTAAGCACTTGCTACATGCTAGGAATTGTGCTAAGTGTGGAAACGTAAAGAAAAAAAAAACAAAAAAAAATCTCTTTCCTCTGGAACCTTACATTCTAAATGATTAAATACAGAATTGATGAAAGATATACTTGGGTGGGATGGCACTAAGAGAGGGGAGGGGATCTGGACAAAGGAATTCTAGAGGAAATGGTGGTGCTAAGATTAAGTTTTCAAGAAAGCCAGAGATGAAGATACTTATAGGACATTCAGTTTGAAATATTTGAAGAGGCATTTGATATGGAACCAGAACTCAGAAGAGAGACTTGGACTAGATAAATGGATTTGAGAATTATCTGGATAGAGATGGTATATGAACTCATGGCACTTGATGTAAGAGTAGGGAGAGAAAATAGAAGAGAACCCAAAGACAGATTTGGGATAGCAAAGCTATGGATCCAGTCAGACTAACAGAAAGAGAACCAAAAGTGAGTGAAGTAAAACAGAGAGGGGAGAGTTTATCCAGAAGGAGAAGGTCCAATGTCAAATATTACCGAGAGATCAAGGAGAATGAGGATTGAGAAGAAGCCATTAGAGTCAGCATGTAAGATGTGATTTTGGAGAGAGAAGTTTCAGTTGATGATGAGGTCAGAAGTTAGGTTGCAGAGGGTTTAACAGAGAGGCGAGTATATGAAATGGAGCATCAATTATAGAGGACTTTTTCAAGGAGTTCAACTTGAGATGGAAATAGCAGGATCTAGGAAAGTTTTTTTTTAGTTGTATTATGATCCTTAATTATTAGGTTTATTTCCTAAGGTAATCAGGGAAAAAGGAAAAGTACTAAAATATTGATGGTGACTCTCTTTGTAGTAACAAAGAACTGAAAATTGAAGGCCCTCCCATCAATTAGGGGTGGCTAAACAAGTCGCGACATATGATTGTTACTGAACCATAAGAAATTAACTTTGAAAAAACATGGATAGATCTACATGAAATTATGAAGTGTGAAATGAACAGACCCAAGAGAACATTATATAAAACAATAGAAATATTGTTTGAAGAATGATTCATATATGTCCACCTCTGGAGAAAGAACTTATAATAGAAAATAAGCAAAATACTGTTTTTATATAAACATATATAATTTTGTCAAATGATACCTTCCCTAATTAAGGAGGGAATTAACTGGGTATTTTAATGTAACAAATTAATTAGTATTTATGTATATATAAATGCAAAAAATAATATGAACAAATAACACCAAGGTACCCAGAGAAAGTATTTCCCAGGCCTATGACCCTCCTCAGGTGAGGCATTAACCCTAATTGGAAGGGAGGTCAAATACCAGAAAGGAAACTCTCCGAAGTGGAACAGCTTCCCAGTGAGATGACAAGGAAATTTTCCCCCAGTTTTTTGCTCTGTGGTATAGCAATGTGTAGCCCATAGCTATGACTCAGGAACTTGGAGTACTTTTCTGATTTCTCCTGAGGTGGTATGGACTCCATGAATAGACTGTATTTGGAGCTGGTCTCATGTCTAGGAAGCAGGATTCTGGGCTTCTCAAGCCCTAATGCTAGCAAGCACACTTAATTTACATTTCCACCCTGGTAGTATTGGGCAGGCTGCCAGGCTATCATAGACCAGGTGAAATTGTTGGAGAAAGGGCACTAGCCCCTTGAGGCATATTTTTAAAATAGTTTTTTTTCTAATTTTACATCTGCATTTTTATTTTATTATCTTTAGTTTTTGAATTACTTATATTTCCTCCTAAATCCTTTCTCCTTTTATTAGGGAATTTGGGGGAGGTGGTTTGTTTCTTTTGTTTTTCAGTATGTGAGAGCTATGCATGTGTTTATAGGCAGCAGAAAAGCTATAGATAGGGAAGAATTGAAGATTAGTATGTGTGGGCAATGGTAAGATGATTCTGCTGGATAAGATGGGAAGGTATGAAATCAAAGGTACATGTAGAGTGCTTGGATTTGGTACAGAGAAGGACCACTCTTTTGTTAGAACCTGGAGTGAAGGGGAACAACACGAGGGATATGACCTGAGGAGGAGGGGGAAAGATGGAGCTCTTAGAGAATGGCCTCGATTATTTTGGTGAAGTTGAGATTCTCAGAAGAGAAATAGGAAGGAGGGAGTGATGGTGAAACTTGAGGAGGGAAGAAATTAATTGAAGCAATTGCTGTGGTAAGTGGGATAAGGAATCAGCAAAAAGGAATAGAGGAATCGCCTACAGGAGTGAGGTCTCATTTGATATTAACTACCTTAAATTTGTAATGGATTCAGTCAACACAATTTTCATGATTTCCTCTAGTTCTTTCAGCAGCATGAAGGTAGGAATGAAGGCGATGCATGTAGGAGCAATCCAGAATTAGGTCTGGCAAGTCATGATCAGTGAGAGGATGTGGGAATAAGAGAGAAATACTATCTCATTATTAGAGATTAATGAAATCATGTCGGGGGAAGGGTTGAGATGAAGAACTCAGAAAAAGTGGGAGCTTGTGGCAAATGGCCTCAATTTTCTCAATACAATAAGAGGTGAAGTCCTTAGCTGAGAGGGTTGTGGAAATATGATGGTGTGGGAGGCTTGATAAGAGAAAAGAATGTTTGCAACAACTTTGGTGAGGAGTTGGATAGAGAATCAATTAGGAAGGATTTTTTTCTAAATTGCCTTTCTGCAGAGAAGACTGTGTCTCTGGTCCCTCCTTCCCATATACTCCCTACTAGTGTATGAAAAAAGTTTTTTCTGAATTTTTAAAATTCCTGAATTCCAGACAAACGTGCAAGAAAAGATGAATAGCTAAAAATATTTCCTTGAATCCAGAAATGCCCATGAAGCTGGTTGAGAAGCTGGAAGAGGACAAAGGAACCTCAAAGCCACACGCCCTGAGGTAATTCAAATTCTGGTTTCCCTGGCTCAGATTGAAGCTAATATACATTTTAATAAAGAAGTCTTTTACAGAAAGGAATAAGAAAGAGAATGAAAAAAGAAAGAAAAAAGAAAAGAAAGTCAAATATTTATATAAAAGAAGATAGAAAATATTTTCATAGTGTTAGTTTTCACTGAATACTTCCCAACAATTTCCCACATCAGAAATTCCTTGTTAAGGAGGTTGCTCTTTCAATGGGACAGGTGGAGTCCCACAATTTCTGTCAGCTAAGCTATATGATGATGTTAAGGAAAATGTGTACAGGTAGTCCTGACCTCTGCCCTCCTGATTCAGCTGTAGCTCTTGGGACAAAATAGCTTCTGTCTCCACTTGAAAGCATCTGGAAGCATACTCAGCACACATGCAGCTGTGCTTATCTTAAACTTATTGCCAGACCCAGAGGGAAGCAAACTCAATTAAAGGGGGGAAGATCACAGTGTTTATTAAGGAGGAAAGGCCCCCAAATTATTAACAGAGAAACAAAGTAGAATGATGGATGTAGAAAAAAGACCAGGGAGCCAAAGAAGCATGTGACTTTTTACCCAGCTCTATCACTTACTTATCGGGCGGCATAGAGAAAATCAGTTGAGTATGTTAAATGAAGTTACTGATCTCTATAGGATAATATGACCACCACAAAACGAGCGATGCATATCTCCATAATATCAGGTCCTAAGACAAAATTTCAACAATGTCAATTTATTATTGGACCCTTCTGCCAACAACCCTATTTCGTTAAAAAAAGCTCATTTTAGACCACAGACCAATGGGTAAAAGTTGAATATCACCTAAATATTCCAACTGCTCTTCTCAGGATTGTTGTGAAAAACAAGTGAAATTTTTTTTGTAATAGTATTTCAAGACATCATGGGATCATAATTCAAAGGTGGAAGGAAGCTCAGAGCTGATTTGGTTCTGCCTTTTCATTTTTGGATAAGGAAACTCAATCCCCAAGATGTAACACAGCTCAGAGGTACACAAGGTAAGCAGCAGAGACAGAATTTGAACCCAAGTCAAGACTCTGAATACCCTGTATATTTTTGAAAGGAAAAAAAAAGCATGACTGATTTTATTTGGCTTATTAGTAAGAAAAAATATTTATCATTAATCCATCAATCAATATTTGTTTGCTGTGGGCAGATCCTTATTTTAGGCTTTGGAGGAAATACAAAGTTTAGATGAGACACATTTCAAAAAAAAACAAACAAACCAGAACTGCAATAGTTATTTTTAGAGTAAATGAAGAGGAGACATTGATTACAATAACCAGTACAAGCAATGTTTTGGCATTCCTTTTCCAAATGAAAAAAGACTTCTCTATTCTCAAGATGGCTTTTATACTAACACATTAGTTTTGAGTCTAGGCAACCCACGAAACCAAGTTAATAAAGTCCCAGTCCAATACTAAAGGAATTTGCCCTCATCTACGAAGGAGAATAATTCCAAAGAAAGTGAAAGTCTGGCATTCTATCCCCTGTGCCACCTAGGTACCACAACAGAATTACTTTTTCCAATAGTAATTTTGTTATGCCCTAGTTCAACATTAAAGATATTTATACATACCATGAAAATGTTAATAATAAATATATATTTATACTCACTGACATCACTGTCTCAAGTAGCTTAAATACACAAAAGGAATATAATCATAGGATGAACATTGAACCTTTTGCCCTACTTTATTAAGATGTTTTATGCAGTAGAATCTTAGAATTATGGAATTTGAAGGAATCCATCAACAACAATCCAGTCACACACTTACAGGATTATCTTTCTGATTGTTTTATAAGTAGTCATCCAGCCTCCACTTGAATATTTCCAGTGACAGGGCATTCACCAGCTCAAAAGGGGATCTATTCCTCTTTGAGGACAACTTGTTAGAAAGTTCATCCCTATATTCACATGAACTCTATTTCTCTGCATTTCCTATATATTGGTCCTACTTCTCCACTTTGAGAAATAGAACATGTCTAATATTTTTTCCATAGGGCATCTGTTCAAATTCTCAGACAGCTCTGTCAGAATGCAGCTAGATGGCACAATGGATAGTGTGTCAAGTCTGGAGTCAGGAAGATTCATCTTCCTGAGTTTGAATTCAGTCTCAGATACTTACTAACTGTGTGATCCTAGAAAAGTCACTTAACCCTGTTGGCCTCAGTTCCTCCTCTGTAAAATGAGCTGGCCAAGGTCATGGCAAACCATTCCAGAGTCTCTGCCAAGAAAACCCCAAATGAGGTCATGAAGAGTCATACAAGGATTGAAAAAAATTCCTGAACAACAACACGCTATCAGATACCACACTGCTAAATTTCTCTCTCTTTCAGCTGTTCCACCTATGACATAGTTTTGAAATCTCTCCCCATCCTGGTCATTTTCCTCTGGTCGGTGACAACATACCACATCACGGCTCAAGTTCATTGACCAGCTCATATCTATCACTGCTAAGGCAGATTAGTACACTATGCCTCTGTTGACACTGCTCATTTTAATTTATTTGTTTTAGGGCTACTATCATCATTATAGTTTGTTATACAGCAAAATGGTATTTGTTGAGTCTGACAAAGTGACAAATAATGCTTATGTTTACTATTCAGTCCACAAAGCTAATTATCAGGGATTTAAAATTCTCCTCTGCTGTGCTCAATGTTGTGCTAAGTGAGATAGTGTTAACATGACATGGTATTTGTTGTCCCTAATATTAGTTGGAAAACATTTGGGGAATGCACAGGCTAAAAAGTCCCAGAGAGGTAATATGTCTTTACTAAGCTTGGAGGCATGGCTAGTGTGTCACATACCAGAACTGGAATCTCAAAAGATTTCACTAGGCTAGAACAAAGGATGGAATCCAATAAGGTGAGGTTAGATAGGAATAAATATAGTGTTACAAAAGTCTTGGTGAAGTTGTAAGCTTTCATAGCTTATCCAGGATACTCTCTCTAAAGCTCTATGCTTCTGTTTAAAGGAATCAACTGTGTAAGAACAGAGTGAAGGAGGCATTTTTGGACAACAGTTGGCGAGAAATAAGATTTGGGGATTTTAAGGAACTATAAGCTCAATAGGAAAGAACACTGTGATGTGTGTATGCAAGCTCATGCACACACACAAAAACTAATGCCATATTGGACTATGTTCATAGAGTCATAGTGTTCAGAACAAAAGAGACTGCAGTATACTCTGTCCTAATGAGATATTTGGAATATTTTGATCCATTCTGAACATCAAAGATTTTAAATGGCATTGACAAACCAAAGATGAAAGGAGCAGAGTGACCAGGAGAGTGAGAAGATTGGAAACCATGCCATAAAGAATGAGTTGCTGGAACTGACTCTTATACCTGGATGTTTATAAGAACATAGTAATTATCAACAGTTTCATAAATATAGTGTGTTTAAGTTATTAGGGCACAAAACTTCCCTAAGAGTTTGGGGACACCCTGAATAGCAGCTTTTGCCTGAAAAAAAAAGATATCTAATTAATCTGTTTGTAAGGAAATAGTGAGTTCTTTATCAATAAAGTTCTCATAGTAAAAGTCAAAATAGTTCACAAAGGGGTTGCTATTTGGCTCAGTGGATAGAGAGCTGGACTTAGAGAGAGGACATCCTGGGTTCAAATCTGACCTCAGACACTTCCTAGCTGTGTGACACTGTGCAAGTCACTTAATCTTAATTGCCTATCCCTTTTTGCTCTTCTACCTCAGAACCAATATTTAGTATTGATTCTAAGATAGAAGGTGAAGGTTAGAAAAAAATAGTCATTTGCCAGACTATAAACTGCTTTAAAATTTCAGGGGACTATTTTTGTTTTAGTCTTTGTATTCCTATTCTCTATCAACATGGCACATAGTTTCCATTTATTAAACGCTTGTTGATTCATGTCATAATCAAGGACAAGCTCAGGTCATGGGATATAGAGCTGAAAGAAACCTTAGAGAATGTCTAATCCTTCCTCTGCATTTTATAGATAAGAAAACTAACAGCCTGAGAGGTTATGTGTCTTCCCTGAGCTCACATAGGTGGGAAAGAGCTCACATAGTTAGACTTTGAACACAGGTTCTCTCAATGTCAAATAGCCAGTCTTCTTTACATAGTGATTGAGAAGATTCAGTACCGTTTGAGCTAATGACCTAGGAGATTCCCTAACACTGTGATCGAACAAAATGACCATGGGAAGCACTTTCATATATTTCTATGTTATTATGATTTTTTTCTTCATTTTTAAGTAGAAGATAGTTCTATAGTGGTTCCAAAATCTTAGTACACTTTTATACTAGCAAATTTTAAACTGCACTAAGACTTTGGGGACACCCTATATAATTCTAGGAAGAAATTAATATATTTTTTTAATATCTCAAAGAAGTATCAACCCCATTATAGCTATCCAAACTATAAAGAATTCATTATGCTATTATGAACATAATACATTTAAAAATCACAACAAAAAATAACCATGAGTTGGTCAATTGGAAATTTTAAAGTCTCTCTGAAATAACTCTTTTATTTAAGAAAGGCAGATTAGAAAAGTGTCAACAAGCTATTGAAATGGAAAAGATTTATTTTCAGTCTTCCATAACAGGAAATTGGTTAAAAGTTTTGCATTTTGAGTTTAAAATGTTGAAGGACTAAATAAAAATATGTAGTAAGGGAGCCAAGACTTGGGATTCCAAGAAGTAGCTTCTAAAAACAAAAGTTATTATGGCTGAATTCTAAATCCCTGGATAAATGATGCCTGTGTTTGGAACGAAAACATTGCCAGAGCCTTAAACATAGCCGCACAAATAGTTTCCATTATATTGAATGGTGAAGTCCAACTTGTAATTGATCTTGACTTACACATCATACGGTAGATTCTGTAGCACTGGGCAGCATTTGTAAATATAGCAGCTTTCACCTGAAACAAATGAGGTCTAATTAGATTAATCTATAAACCCATGTTCACCAGCTCTATGATTAATGAGCACTTTGCTTTTCTTCCCTAAGATCAGATGAATATATTATTGGATGTGCTTTATTAGTAAGTAATGAATTACATGAACTATTAAAACAGTAAAGGGGTACCCCAGACTCCCTAGTTGTTTTGGTCGGAGATAAAAATGAAAACTAGGGATGTGTAAGGTGCCAATTTGTCCCATTTTTATAAGAAAGAGTTGACTTCGGATTTTGAGAGCCTCAGATGGACATTCTCCAGCTGTTATGAAACCATGTGTCAACATTATTTATCAATGGGATGTGATGATATTCGTGGCATATAGTTTAGGACAAAAGCATGCAAGCAGAATGGACATACATGCTTAATGATTTTAGTCTTCAGCATAAAAAAAATCACTAATAGTCTGCTTGTCACTAGAGACATGTGGATGCAGTAGCGCAAGCTGTCTGTGCAGAATCCAATGATGACTGTATGTGGCAGTATGCATTCAAAGTAAAAAATTAATTTACAAATGGTTTTCAGGGCTTCTACCAGATGGAAGAGCAATGAAGTCACAAACCAGTCTTCTTTGTCTTTTAACCTGTGAGCTGTCAGTCTGTGGCGGGAACAGAGCCAGCTATAAAAACTAATAATCAGAGGCCCATGAACTGCTCTTTTAAAATGGCTACATTAAAACCCAAACACCTGTAGTTTTACTAGTTGCTAAGACAGGCCTGCAATAGCACATGCATGAAACAGATGTGGAACTGAGACTGGGGGGACTGGTTCCGATTATACAAACACAGGTGAATGGCGGGCGAGGGGGAGGAATGGGAAAACTCTGCTTTGTCTGTATTAAAATCTAACATCTGAGATCCCATCTAAATCTTTGAAAGTGCTTTTTTATTAAACATTTATAGTTCTACCCCTCAACAGCTTTTAAATCAGAAGACATAAAAGTTGCCTTTACAGGATCTGCCTTCAATTCTGACTAGATAATAATGACTGCAATTCCCATTTCTAAAAACCAGAGTTGCTTCAAAACGATAATTGTCATTTTCCTAAAAGAGTTGATCATTTGGAGATGGGACAGGCTTGAAATTTTTAGGTGCTTTATAAAAGCAACATTAAAGGAAGTTCTCAGAGCCTTTGTCTCCTGAACGTGAACTGTAGCTTTGTTTCTAGCACTCTGGTGTTCAATTGTCATAAAATTTACAGTGTGGTATGTCAGTTCATTCTAGGCTGAGTCATACTGCAGAGGACACAACCCACTGGGGAAGTTATGGGAACCATTCACAAATACATTTTTGTCAGGGTTTGGTTGGAGAGCTGGGACTTCGCTGAGCTTTGGGAGATTGTTTCTAAACTCAAACATTCCCAAATTCCGGTTTACAACAACAGCTGGGATGTGAAGAGGGGATATCACACTTTGGAGTTTCTTAGAAAATGAGAAGAATTATAGACAACAGTCACATTTAACAAGAGCTCATCTCCAAAAATCCTCAGCACACCTGGGAGGAAACCTTTGTGCAATTATTTCCTTTGAGATATCTTAGAAGAGTAACCCAGAGTCAGTATACTGGAGTTGATAGGGGTCCATGTGAAAACCTCTCTGAACTTAGGATGAAAACAGGATATGTGTTCATTCTCAAATAACTCATCATTAAAACTCATTCCAACTCATTCCTAAGGATAGTTAGTTCCCCAGAAGACTAAATCTTTCCACATTTTTCCATTCTTAGAAATGCTAGAAACAGAGGGATATAGATAGATAGATAGATAGATAGATAGATAGATAGATAGATAGACAGATATTAATAGATAGACAGACAGACAGATAGACAGATAGACAGACAGACAGACAGATAGATAGATAGATAGATAGATAGATAGATAGATAGATAGATAGATAGATAGATAGATAGATAGATAATAGATAGATAGGTAGATAGAGGCAGAATTTATAGGATCTCTCAAAAAATCTTACTGCAGTTTAATTTTAAAGCTTAAAACTGCATTTAAACAATTGGGACATCCTGTATATATAAAGTTTAATTTTGAAAGAGATATTCAAAACCAGGCAGAGTATGAGTGAAAAATTCATTTCAGTTAGAAATCCAGGTTCTTGATCATTCTTTAACTCAAATCTCTGGCCTCAAGTAGCTCCTAAAAAATGTGATATCCAAAATAAGAGGGAATAAAAATGCAATTGATGAAGGGGAATTTTTAGTCTGGTATAGAACTTTTAAATTCATTTGGATAAAAGAGTAAATGGTATCAGGAAAGTATCCTCATTGAATATAATCAAATTTCTCTGTGTGCTCCAAGTGAAAGGCAGCATGATGTGGACAATACTGAGCTGATTTTATGGCCAGAAAGATGTGGGTTGGAATTCTGGTTTTGGTACATATGCACTGTAGCCTTAGTCAAGGTCCTTAATTTATCTCTCTAAGACTACACATTTCAGAGAAAGTGCATCGGCAGAGGAAATTTCCATAAATGGAATTTCCCTATGTAAGTGAAATTGCAGGTTCAGGTCCTATTCCTGTGTTGAAAGTGTCTGGCTAAATTTTGACAGTTTCAAAATCCTGATAACTTGATTTCAAACCATAATGATTCCCAGAATGTAAAATTATTTGTCATTTGTTTTCCTAATGAATATTCATTCTTTCAGAGTAAGATAGATGATCTCAACCTGTCTGTGTATGTGTATGCATGTGCATCCATTTGTGTGTGTGTGTGTGTGTGTGTGTGTGTGTGTGTGAGAGAGAGAGAGAGAGAGAGAGAGAGAGAGAGAGAGAGAGAGAGAGAAGGAAAGAGAGAGAGAAAGAGAAAGGGAAAGAGAGCTGGATTCCTTTTGTCAGTCTAGTAACGTCTTTGGAATCCTCAGAATCATGTTTTTAAATTAATAAAATAAAATGCATGAAATTACAAAGGGGTAGCAGATGTATTGTCAGGAAGAGTTGAGTTCAAATCCAGCTTCAGACATTTGCTATGTAACCTTGAGCAAGTCACAACTGCTGTCAGTTTTTTCATTTGTAGAACGTGGTTACCAATAGTAATGAAGCTCCCATGAAGACCATACAAGATAATGCATAGAAAGTGCTATGAAAATCTTCAAATACCATATAACTGTTAGCTATGAGTATTACAAAGGAAAAATTAACAGAAATGCTGTCCTATGCATTCCCTACCACAACCAGGATGTTTATCTATCTATGGCCCAGTTTTAAGCCCTAGTGGCATAGGCTCCAGAAGAAGCTATTTGTCCATGAATTTTCCTTTCCCAGACATTCATATTCCCAGCCCACTTGGAAGCTCTTTGTTCAATATTTGCTTCTATATTTCACTCAAACATCTTTTATTATTCACAAGCTCAAATTATCAAATTCATTGATTGTGGATTTTCCCTTTAACTAACATTCAGCCTTGTTACAACACCTTCCCAATGTACAAATATATCCCTGAATTTTCTTCCAAATTGCATATAGTTTTACCTTAGTGTTTATTGCCTTAGTGTTATCATGTCCCATGTAGTGCCCTTGAGTTTATCTATAAAGTAAATCATTCAAAATGACAATACTTCAAAAATAATTTACTATTTGGTGCCATATCAACAAAAATAACAAAGAATTCATTTCTGGAAAGAAAAAATAATAATGAAATTCATTTAAAAGACAAAAGTTAAAGAATTAAGGGAAATAATCAAGTAAAAAAGTGGGAAGAAAGGGAGTTTAGAAATATAAGATCTCAAACTATACTACAAAACAGCAATCATCAAAATAATTTGGATACTAGTTAAAAAAACAGAAGTCAATCAATGGAACTGTGAAAAAGATTACATATACAATATAAACAGATGAACTTAGTATTCAGTAAACCTAAAGACTGGAGCCATACAAAGCTAAGGACTCAAAGAAAAAAATTCAAAATTAGTCTGACAAAAATTATGTTTAGACTTATACTTCACACCATATACCAAGATTAGCTCCAAATGGATAAATAACTTAGATCCTATAGCAGGGCTTCCTAAAATGGAATTTAGTCTATGGATTGATTTTAGGAAGTCAACTTCATCTTTATTTTCCCTATCCACAAACTAGAATTTGTAATTTCCTTAACTTATAAAGATAAATAAAAAACATTATTTTGAGTAGATGCTCATATGCTTCACCATATTACCAAAGAGGTCCATAACTGGAAAAAAAAAAAGCTTAATTATTCCTTAATTAGAGTAAAAAGGAAAAAACTACCTTTCAGATCAATGACTAAGGGCAGAGTTCATGACCAAATAATGAATAGAGAAGAACATAGAAGGTAAAATGGACAGTTTTCATACCCAAAATATTTTAAATTTGAACAGTCTAAATCCAATGAAACTAAAATTAGAAGAAAAATAGTTAACTTAAGGTAAAAAAAAACTGCAATTTTCTCTGACAAAGTCTGATTTTCAAGATGTATTAGGAATCAATTCAAATTTATAGGAATAAGAGTGATTTTCTAGTTAATAAATAATCAAAGAATAAGGAAACAGTTCTCAAAGGAAGACGTTCAAACTATCAATAATCATATGAAGAAAAGCTCCAAATTACTAACAATTAGAGAAATTCAAATTCAAGAAATTCTAAGGTTCCACCTCACACTCACCAGATTAATAAAAATAAAAAAAAAATGACAAGCACTGCAGGGGCTGTGGGAAAATAGACACAATAAAGTGCTATTGATATAGCTATAAATTGGTATAGCCAAATTGGAGAACATTAGCAACTATGACCCAGAAGTCATCAATATATCTACTGGGTCTATTTCTCAAAGAAAAAAAAATTAAGACAAAAGAGAATCAAATGTACAAATGTATTTATAGAAGCTTTTTTTTGCAGTAGCAAAGAACTGAAAACAAAGGAGATGCCCAACAAATGGGAAATAGTTAAACACATTATGCCACAATTAACAGTGAAATCTTAGGTATAAGAAAGGACAAGATTTACGGTTTCAGAGAAATCTAAGAAGACTTGTCTGAACTGACACAGAGCAAAATGAGCAGAACAGGAGGACAATTTATAAATAACAAAATTGTAAAGGCAAATAACTTTGATAGTCTCATGAACTCTAATCAGTGCAATTAATGAACACTATAATTTCAGAGGATGTCACTGGTTTTCTGAAAGTTTCAGGAGATTTGGAATGATATGCGTATTTTTGGACATGAACAATGTAGGAATTTTTTACTTAAATATGCATATTTATTACCAGGTTTTTCTTTGCTTTTTTTGCCTTTAAATTAGGGGAGGGAAAAAATAAATGCTGCACAACGATCAAATTAAAACAAAAGATACAAAAATAAAATAAATAATCCAGTCTTGTTAAATTATAAACACTTGAGTGTGTATTGTGACTATAATGTGTCATGCCCTAGAAGTGTTAGAACTTCTGACTAAATCACCTAAACTGGGAGCAAAGATAATGACTGACTCCTGCCAAGCTATGGGAAATGGGGAAACAAGGCAGCTGTGACCTGAACTATGCAATTTTGTTACTGTAGGATTTTAGCAATCAGCATTTAAAGTTCACTTAATCATTTCCCTAAGCTTAATTTCCTTAAAAAAGCAATGTCTCATTTATATACTTTATTTTTTTTGCACATTGTGGTCATCTCCCAATGACCTCCCCTCACACTCCTCTTGCTCCACCAATAAACCTCTCCTTTTAATAAGGAAGTAAAGAAATAAACACATTGGACTTTTGGCCAGGTTTGACAGTGCATGTTAAATGAATGAATGGATGTCTTATCCTATACCTATGATTCTCCACTTCTCACTCAGTTGGGTGGCATGCTTCCTCATTAATCCCCTGAAGCTATGATTGGACATTGCATTGATCAGAGTTCCAGAAATCCTTTGATGTTTCTTTTTTTTTTTACAATATTGTGGTCATTAAGTAAATTGTTCTCCTGGCTCAGCTTACTTCACCCTGTATCAGTCCATAGGGTCAGACAATTATAGATTTTTAAACTGAAAGGGACCTTTGAGATCATTGAGTCCAAAAGCATCATTTCCCCAATGATTAAACTGATGCCTAGGGAGATGAAGAGATTTTTACAAGGTCATACAAGTAGCAAATAATAGAACTAGAATTCAACACTAAATTCTCTAAATGCAAGAATCTTTCTAACCATTGTACTGTGAGCACTCACAAGTTCATATACATTTTTCCAAGTTTCTTGGAATTCTTCATATTTGTACTTTCTAATAGCACATTAACATTCTATTGCTTTTATATGTCATCATTTATTTAGCCATTCTCCCATTGATAGGCACCTAATTTCCAACCAGTTCTGTGCTTTAGCAGAAAGTATCACTCTAAAGATTTTTGCATACATGAAGCATGCCTTTGGGTTAGCTGCCTAATAGTCATATTGTTGTTTGAAAGAACCTATAAGTTTAGTAACTGGAATGATTTTACCATTTCACAGTTCCACCAACAGAACATTGATGTGTCTATCTGCATATAGACTTTCCAGGACTTAAGATTTTCTTCTTTTGTTATTTCTGCCAATCAAATTCTCCTAAGTTTTCTAAAACCTTAGCTAAATCCTTTAAGGTGATCTGAGCAAGGAGGAACTTCTTGCATAATACCATCAGAGACCCCCATCACTTTTCTTGCGGAGCTATCTATCTTGCAAGTGGGGTGTTCTCAAAGTAGACCACCTTTGTGGCTTTCCTCTGTGTGGCTCTACTTGTGTCCTTCTGTGTGGTGTTCCTAGGAAAGTTTTGTTCACTGAGTTATATAGGAAACTTTCTAAAGTTTAGAGTATATCCAAAGATTGTTTATGATTGTGGTAAAGGATTAAATATTGCCACATTCTTGAAAATACTTTCAAAGCCTTTCTTTGCCTATTTGGTTGGGCACTAAAGTCTTGGTGGGTAGCTTCCAAAGTCCCTTCCAGTTCTAATTCTCAGATACTGTGGTACTAGAAGAGATCTCCAGTTGAAGAATGTCCTTGCTAAATGTAGTTTATGGATTTTGACCATTGTAATAGATTTCAAAGAGGACATAGAGCAGTGTTTCTAGATTGAAAACAATATAATACCATCTAAAACTAGGAATATTATAGACCCCCCCCCCTTATAATCAATATCTATTAGGTTTATTTGAACTCCACACAGGACATCTTCCACGACCCTATCAGACAACTTGGGTGAGTATATGTCTCCCTCTTTTACATGTCACTTTATGTCCATCTTGGCAGATCACTAAACAAAATTAACTCAGTAGTCACATCTGCTAAAGTCTTGTATAATTTGAACATATGTGTTTAGGAAGAAATTTCCAGGCTAGATTTTTATACTATGGAGTCAAAGAGGTTTTTTTTGAGATTAATAAAGCAATAGCCATAGGAATATCTAATGTTTACTGAATATCACCTCAAATTGTTTGTTCTTAAAAATGTCTTCTGCTCTAAGAAATCCTGTGCTAAAGTGTATCTATTTTTGCTCATATATTCATCAAGGATGAACTAAAAGCAGACAGATATTTTCATAAATAAAGACACTATGTGGATTGGTAATTGCTCAAGTATTTTCTGTCACCGTTTTGGCGTTTTATTATCTATAAAGTTTGAAACTCTTTTAGAATTCAAACTCATCCCTTAGTGCTTTTAAAAGATCAATTCTTGTCATATAGATTTCTACTGTATCTGTTTAGCCAAATCTAGCTAGAATTTCCAACTTCCTCTTCTTTAGCATTATTTCTACTACCACTTAAACTGGAGCATCCAGTATTGTTCTGGAGTAGAGTCTAAAAGTGAGGATTCAGGGGTAGCTGGGTAGCTCAGCAGATTGAGAGTCAGGCCTAGAGATGGGAGGCCGTAGGTTCAAATCTGGCCTCAGACACATCCCAGCTGTGTGACCCTGGGCAAGTCACTTGACCCCCATTGCCCACCCTTACACTCTTCCACCTAGGAGCCAATACACAGAAGTTAAGGGTTTAAAAAAATAAAAATAAAAATAAAAGTGAGGATTCTCTTATTATCAGAATTTAAAAAGTAAAAATGCTGGAAAATGTTTCATTTCATATTGCTTTATCTTCCATCCAGTTTCAGCTACAAATGGACTCAGAATCATTCCGTTTATCTGGTTCTCAAGCTAAGTTAATAGGTAGATTTGTTTTTGATACTAGTTTTCAGCATTTAGTGATACCATATTACTCACAGATTTGTAGCTTCCTTCTTAGGTACCTGAGTGGTGCAATAGAGAGAGGGCAGTTTTGTAGTCAGAAAGAGCTGAGTTCAAATAAAGATTCAGATGCTTACAAAGCTGTTTGACACTGGGCAGGTAACTTAACCTTTATCTTCCCTCATCTATAATATAAGGATAATAATAGTGACATGGGCCTTTTACCCCCCAAACTACAGAAGTGTTTCAGGCAATCTATAAGCTGGTAAATTCCTTTGCTCTCTTACATTCTTGTGATTCCTAACCCAAAACATAAGACTCTGAGAGGATTATCCTCCCTGGATTGTCCTTTAGATGGACAGAGAGACACACCTCCTTGATATCATCAAGTTGTATCTTAGACATCCATCTGTCCTCTGAACTATGAGGGCCACCCCCTATGTCTTCAGGCAGACCGAAACCCCCAAGGAATGCCTGAGTGGTTACCACACTAGTAACATCAACTCACTTTTGTAAAGAGTATAAAAACCCCTGAACTGAAGCATTCGGGGAGCAACCGCTAGAGTTGTTCCATTTAGCCGTAACTGGGGGAGACGGCTTTTCCATCCATGCTGTCCCCCACCAAGGATCCCTATCTAGCTCTTCCACCATGCTATCCCACCTTGCTATTCTCCTGGCCCTTCTCAACATTACTTTCCAAATTAATAAATTTCTCTTTTTACTTTTAAGCTAAGTTTGGAGTCTTGGATTCTTGCAAAAGGTATCCTTCCTGAACCCAGGGGTTCACTATTGCAATCCACTACAGGAGGGGGTTCTGTACCCCATAACATTAGCACCTATCTCCCAGTGTTGTGAAGATAAAATAATACTTAAAAAATATTTTGTAAACATTAAGTACTATATGAATCCTAGCTATTATAATAATTATCATTTTAATAAATTAAAGTATCTTCTAAATTGGTGTGGTCTCTTAATGTTTCATCTGCTTGGCAAAAAAGTTTAAGTAATTTCTGGGCTTTTCCAGGTCCCTTTTAACTTCCTTTTGTTAAACTTTATTGCCACAATAATTTATTCAATTCAATCATAAATATTTATTAAAGACCTTTATTACTTAATAGGCATTTGGCTAGGCATTGATGATACAAATATGAAAAAGGAGAAAAAGCAATCTCTTACCTAAAAGAGCTTTCAATATATAATCCAAGCCTCAAAGACCATTGCTATGGAACTCCATCTCCATTGGTGGAAATCAGTTCCTTGACCCTGCATGAAGGATGGAGTGCAGTTGATGAGATCAAGAAGGAGGAGGGCACAAAGCATGCTTAACTCTCTTCAGTCTTATCAGTCTCTGCAGTCACTTTAAACTCTTCTAGTTTCAAATTTCAAGAGAGAAAATGAACAATACTTAACTCACTTCAGGTTGCTGAAGGAAAAAAATAAGACTGGGAAGAAATCACCTTGAAAAGAGCTAGCATTCGCCATCATGTGTCTATCCCCAGCTTGCTACTCTAGAAACTTTGAAGATTTTACCTTTGGGTGAGACCTAAAACTCTCTCTTAATTGAGCTGTTACCCTGCCCTTAATGGGAAAACTCTTACTCTGTATTGTCTGATACATACTCTTCTATGTTTACTTTCCCTGACTTCTGTTTTGCTACTGGTTTGGATAAATGACTTTCTTTGCTACCTGGTTCTTTGTGGCACTGCTTTATTTGGGGAAAGTGATTGTCTTGTATATAAAGTTTGGATCTTGCTTCCCCCTAATTAATGCAGTGATCTGAAGTTAAGATTACACGTGAAAACTACATTCCCTAGACTAATACTTATGACTGAAGATGGGTCAGAATTCTAGTTTTGCATTCTCTCTCTCTAAGAGCAGAATAACTAATCTTTTGCCTTCAAATTTCTACTTTCTCTCTTGGCAAAATATTAAAATATCCTTTGGAGATGAGTTGGGGTGGTAGGGAGAAGAGCCTAGGGACAGAGATGTTTATTCTGATTGTTTGTCAGCCACACAGTTACCCCCAACATGCTACATGATAGGGGAGAGTCCTTACTACAAATATAATGGGGAAATATACCTGGTACCCAAAAAATATGATATGCTATAGAATGGGATAATAGCAAAGGAGACAAAAATACTCTAAACCAGTGATGGGCAAACTTTTTAAAAAAGGGGACCAAAGAAAAGGAAATGCTCATCCCTCAGTCTGTTTCTAAGGCAACTCTTTCAAAGTTTCATTGTATTGTATCCTAGTCATTGTATTCGTCAGATTAGAAATAATGTTGCAGGGCAAGATAGAACATTTCAGGGGACCACATCTGGCTTACAGGTTGTAGTTTGCCCATTGCTGATCTAAACAATTCAGAGGCAGAATGGATCAAAAAGCTTCACAGAGAATGTTGCATTTAAGCTAAGTCTTGAACAAAAAAAGTTTCACTAAAAAGACTTATGGAGGGAAGGTATTCTGGGCATGAAAGATTGTATAAATAAAATCAGGGAACATCCAGCAATCCAGTTGGACTAGAACATAGAATGGGTTAAGGAGAATTTAGTAAAATAAGTTTAGACATATAGGATATAGACATACTGGAACACCTTAAATTCTAGCTAAAATATTTATATTTAGTTCTATAAGCAATAGGAAACTACTAATGGTTTGGGTGAAGGGAATGAAGTGGGCAAACTTATTTGTTAGGAATACTATTTTGGCTGTTCTCTGAAGTGTGGGTGGGAGAAAAATTAGAAGACCAAACTGATAATCAAAGAGTGAGTTGGTAAGGGTCTGAACTAAGATAGAACTTTGAGTGGAAGAGGGAATGAGAAATGATGTAAAGGTACAAACAAAAGGGAAAGAAAGAAGAAAAAAAAAATCAAGACAACAGATCAATATATTGCCAAAACCTGAAAATATGTGCAATACTCATGGGCCTCCTGCTTGGGCAATGAACCTGTTAAATTTGAGCCATCAGCAAAACATCTAAGTGGAAATGATTACTCCACAGTTCAAAATTCAGGCTTGAAGTTCAGAGAAAATAAAGGACCTGAGATAGAAAGTTTGGTGACTTATCCACATAAAAGAGGAGAAAACTGGAGTTGAGAGAGAAAAGTATCCAGTATGAAAGGATGATTGACAGTGTTAAATTCCTAAAATTTCCTCTTTTTAAAAACTTCTCTACTATTGTAAAAAGCACCACCATCTTCTTTGTCCCTCAAGCTTACAACTTCAGTGTCATCCTTCACTCTTCAATCCTTTTCTCTCTTCATATCCAATCTGTTGCAAAGTCCTCTTGATTCTATCTTTGTAGCATATCTCCTATATACCCCTTTCTCTTCTTTGATGCTGACAGCAATTTTGTCCAGGCCCTTATTACCTCACACCTAGATTATTAGTAGAGCCTTTGGATGAATCTTCCCACCTCAGTCTCTCTCCTCTCTGGTTCATCCTCCATCAAATTATTAAACTGTTCTTTCCATCATTCAATAAACTCCAGTGGCTCTTTATTTCCTCCAGAATCAAATATAAAATCTTCCATTTGGCTTTTAACACTTTTCATAATCTGGTTCCTTCCTACTTTTCTAGTCTTCTTGCATTTTGGTCTCCTCCATGTACTCTATAAACCAGTAACATTGGCCTCCTTGCTAAACTTTAAATAAGACAATTCATCCCCCTATCTTGTATTTCACTGGCTAAATTCTATCCCTAGAACTTTCTTCCTCCTATCCTTTGTCTCCTAACTTCCCTGCTTCCTTCAAACCTCCACTAAACTCTAACCTTCCCTGGTCCCCATTAAAGACTTCCATCTGAGATTATCTACAATTTGTCTTACTTATACATGCTTGTTTGCATGTTATGACTCCCATTAGATTATGAGCTACTTGAGATCAGGAATTAATTATGTTTGCCTTTTCCTATCCCTCTCACTTAACCCAGTGCCTGGCAAATAGTAGTCCTTGATAAATGCCTGTTTGCTTGACTTGATGACTTGGTTTGGGGAGGAAGAAGAGGAGAAAGACAAGAAGGAGAAGGAGAAGAGAAAGGAGAAGAAGGGGAGGAAAAGAAAGAGAAGGAAAAGGAAGGGAAGAGGTGGTGGAGGAGGAGACAAAGATTTAAAGGATGAAAATTAAGAAAAATTACATTGGAAACAGAAGGTTCAATAAAATTGTAGGATACAAACAATGTTGAAGGGATTGAAAAATAAATTAAGGGTGAGAAAATAGAAAAAAAAGATGTTTATGATGTATTTTTAAAACATAGCTAGCTATCTCTTCCCAGTGGGCTCCTTCTCTACTCCCTATATATTCACTTCTTCCTCATAACATAGAAATATAGTTGAACAGAAGAAACCAATATACTAGCCATGTATGACACACTCTTAATTCAGTGTCTATAGTCCAACATCTCTCTGTTGAGAGTAGAGAGACCTACTTCATTGACAGACCTCTGACTACAGAGGAGTCTACATTTATCAGAATTCATATGAATAGTATTCTTCCTAGATGTTTAGTGGTAAAAAAAAAAAAAAAGATATAAGATGATGGTTTAAAGGAATGACAAGGACCAGAACAGTTCTTTTTATGATAAGGAATACCTGGGAATTTAACTTAATTTAACAAATATTATTCAACATCAACACTCTACAACTATTATTAGCCTGGAAATATAAAGACAGAAGAAATGAGGATAGGTGATTTGCACATCTCAACATTTGAGATGCTATTTGGACATCCACCTATTCAAGCTCAACCATTTACCCTTGCCTATACTTCATTGTTAGGAGGGGATACAACCATTGCCACATACATCAAAGAATTACAAACCAAATTGAGAGAGCTCCACGATTCTGGAGCTGCTGTTCAGGCAGGCCCCATAGACTTCTCACTTCATGATCTAAACCCAGATGATAGTGTGTACATAAAGAACTTCAAACTCACCCAGTCAACTGAACCTGCTTATGATGGACCATTCCAGGTCCTATTGACTACTCCAAAGGCTATTAAAATTGGGGAGAAGGACTCATGGATTCATTGTAGCCATGTAAAACAAGTGCCTTCTGTTGATACTGAATAATTGACCTGTATTGAAATTGACTATTGATTGTATTTGTGACTTGCTACATCTGTACTTTGTAATTTTTTTTATTTTGTTATTGTTGTTGTTTCACTGTATTTGAACATATATTTCCTGTATTAGGAAACCTGTATTGAATTTGAATTGATTTGCATTTCAAGCTTTTTATGAAACTTTTGTATTTTCTTAGATGTATTATTGCTTTTATAACTCCATTGTTTTACCTTATTTACACTCACACTGTGGATCATGGCTAAGCTAAGAGGAAATGCATCTAAATTCTTGGGTAAGAACCTTTATATCCTACCCCTCTTTAAGTGACATGAATTGAAACATATGCACACATAATTTTTTTCTTGTTGTCACTGATTATAGGTTATATATATGTCTTGAAATTTTAGCACATTTTTTATAATTACATATGCAATTTTTGTATTTGTCCTAAGCACATGTCATTTATCTAAATTGAAAGAGTTTTTGATTATTAGATTAGTGTAGGTTTAGTATATCCATTTGTTCTGACTGTAACTGCCTACCCAAAAACCTTAGACTACTGAAACTGCCGTTGGAATTTTACTATTATGGGACTTAGTACAATATGTCCGATTCAGCGAAATGTCTGATTCAACAAAATGGGATCAACAAAGGAGTACAGATTTCATCAATATAGTGCCAAAGAAGCACATACCTGCATGATGCCAAATGAGCACACAGGTCAAAAAGAGAAACCAATCCTGTTAGGTTTGCTAAGACTTCTATGCCAATAAAAAGGACTTGAATCTAGTGTGAGCATCGAGGTTGCGACTCTTAACATACATTAAGATGTAGGACTCTTCAAACCACACTCCTTGTAAAAATTTATATGTCAAGTACCTAACAATTGGCTGTTCTGGCTCCATATTATATCCCTGAGAAGAAATTACAAAAGAAGAAAAGAAGAAACTAAGTAATATCAGACCAGTAAATAGAAATCTAGTCCCTTTTTCCTAACTTTCTTACTATTGTGGCTGACTGTGGTACTGGCTGCTAAGTGGGTAAGTGCATGATATTGGACATGGATTACTTTAATTGGACATTATTCAAAGACCTAGTGTGATTTTCTATTTTTTTCTTATCTAGAATTTTTTCCAAATGAAATTTTAGGATTGGATGCTTGAAATTTTTCATCTACTACTTATTTGGCTTTTTCATGCTAAATTTTCTGATGAATTTGATTGGCAGTGATTCATATGCCTCACTCCTCAGCCATGTTTTCCCTATGTGATTTCATTGTTTCTTTCTATCCTCTTCAGGGAGGAATGTGTTTTTATTCCATATGGAGAATTTAGGTTGTTTTAGAAAAGAAGTTTACTGCCTCCTTGAATCAAAATGGAGATGCCCGTAGAGACCACATGGAAAAAGCATGATCAGGGAGCCTAAGAGAGCAACCGGATGTGAAAAAATTTTTAACTTTGGGGGTTTTAAATTCATTTGTCTGGTTTTAAAATATTTATGGATTTTAAAATTCATTTGTTTTGTTAAATTCACCTGTTTTGTTTAAATGAATTTGTTTTATGTATGTATCTATTTTGTTGTGAAAAAAGAGGACTGCCCCCTGAATATTTTTGTAAAGGAAGTGCCATTTAATTTCTTTATATTGTAAAAATTGTTACCTTTCTCCCCTTGTATTGATGTATTTACCCTTTATTTATTGTAATTGTAAATTTGTTTATGTTTGTTATGATCCATTGGGGATATTGGTCTCCCAGAGGATCACAGGGGGGAATGTGTCATTTGAAATTATTGTAAGCCCTGGAAGACTATGTCTTCCAGGACTCTTTCTGCTACAACTTCCCTTGATACCTCCGACTTCCTTTGGGGGAGGTGTCTGGGAAAGTATAAAATGGAAAGTTTGGGGCTCTCTTGACCTGGGAGGCTAGCTGGGCTCTCTCTGCCCTGGGACCCTGGTCTCTCTCTTGGCACCTTTTTCCCTTTCTTCCTACCCTCCTAGTTTTCCCTAGACCTTTCCATTTCTGGTTGAAATAGAACCTAGCTGTTCGGGCTGTGGGGTTGCTCTCTGGTCATTCATTTGAGGGCTCTGGTCGGTTTCCCCCGCCAGGGCTGGGACCGCTGCCTTCCTTTCTCTTCCTCTACCTGCCTCTCTCCTTTCTCCCATCCATCCTACCTTCCTACCTCCATCCCTTCTCTTTCACCCACACAGTTAGTTGAGACTTTTATCTTCCTATGTCTAAAGATCTCTAGCAATCTAAAGCACCAGGCAATAATAAGGAAGATTAACTGAGAGCTTTTCATTTCACTTGTGCCATAGTGAAAGTCTATGCCTCTCCTACAGGCAAAAATTGTACATAATAAGCCTGTTACTGCTGTGAAGAACAACTTTAGTGGTATAAAGTTCATCTGCAGAAGGTCTAGAAAGGAACTTCTGGTTATAACAAATGGAGAAATTCTGAAAGCTGTGGAAAAGTTCATTTACTTTAGTTGTCTTCTTTCCTGGGTTGTCCACATAGATATATATGGTTGATATATGCATTACCAGAGCTAGCTTAATATTTGGGAGATTCAGAAGGAAAGTGTGGAAGAAAAGAGATTTTAGGCTACCTAACAACCTTAAAGTCAGCCGCCGTACTGACCTCATAGTTGAATGTCTTTGAAATGTGGGCAGTCTATCATTGCCGTGACAGGAAACCAAATCACCTTCATTTGGATTGTTTTTTATTTTAAAGATATTTTATTTTTCCCAATGACATGTAGTAACAATTTTCCACATATGTTTTCTGAAATTATAAGATCCAAATTTTCTCTTTCCTCCCTTCCCTCCCCCATCTCAGAGAGGATAAGCAAATTGATCTGTTATACATGTATTGTCATGCAACACATACTTTTGTATTTGTCATTGTTGTAAGAGAATACTTGTATAAAACCAAAATTCCAAAATAAAAACATAAAAAATGTGAAAAATATTATGATTTCATCTGAATTCCAACTCCAACAGTTCTTTCTCTGGAGGTGGATAGTATTCTTTGTCATAAATCCTTCAGAATTGTCCTGGATCATTATATTGCTGAGAGTAAGTATTTCACAGTTGATCATCATATAATGTTATTGTTACTATGTACAGTGTTCTCCTGGTTCTGTCCTTATTTGACTTTGCATCAGTTCATGTAGGTTTTTACAACTTTTTTCCAAAATTATTTTGCTCATTGTTTCTTATAATACAATGGTATTCTATTACCAGCATATGCCACAATTTGTTCAGCCATTCCCCAATTGATGGACATCTCCTCAATTTCCAGTTCCTTACCATCACAAAAAGATCTGCTATACGTATTTTTGTATAAGTAAGCACCTTCCAATTTTTTATGATATCTTTGAGAAACAGATCTCATAGTGGCATTACTTTATTAAAAGGTATGCATAGTTTTATAGGCATTTGGGCACAGTTCCAGGTAAACTTATTGGATTTTTTCACAACTCCATCAACAATTTTGCCACATCCCTGCCAATATTTATTACTTTCCTTTACTGTCATATTGGCTAATATGATAGGTGTGACATGGTACCTCAGAATTGTTTTAATTTGCATTTCTTTAATCAAGAGGGATTTAGAACATCTTTTCATATGATTATTAATAACTTTGATTTCTTCATCTGAAAATTTTGTTCATATGCTTTGAACTATTTGTCCATTTGGAAATGACTTGTATTCTTATAAATTTGACTTAATTCTCTATTAATTAGAGAAACAAAACTTCATCAGAGAAATTTGCTATAAATTTTTTCCCTCAGTTTGTTGTTTCCCCTCTAAGTTTGGATACCTTGGCTTTGTTCATACAAAACTTTTTAAATTCAATATATTGAAAATTATTCATTTTACATCTTGTAATACTCTTATTTGGTCAGAAATTCCTCCCTTCTCCATACATCTACAGGTAAATTATTCTATTTTCCACTAATATACTTAGGATATCACCCTTTATATCTAAATCTTATAGCCATTTTGATCTTAGATATATTACATATAAGTTATATCATAATTTATGTTATGAGATATTATCTGTATCTAGTTTCTGCCATACTGTTTTCCATCCCAGGAATCTTTGTCCAATAATGAGTTCTTATTCTAAAATCTGAGATCTTTTGGTTTATCCTATACTAGATTGTCACAGTCATTTACCCCTGTATATTGTGTAACTAATCTATTTCATTTAGCCACCATTTTATTTCTTAGCCAGTGCGAGACTGTTATGGTGATTACTGTTTTGTGGTTGTTGTGAGGAAGATTATTTAGTTATTATGTAGGAGACTTAGCAGGAAGGGCTGGAGAATTCCACATGGAATGGGGAAGCAGGAAGTGGCTTGCTCTCTCTCTGAGAAAGACTCCATGGTGGTTGGGACAAGCTGTAACTGACCCTGGGAGACCTCAGAGGTAGTGGAGCTATACCCTGATTCCCTGGGATCTTAGAGAGTGGTGAAGATTGAAAGCAGAGGACATCAATCCTGCAAGACAGCACTGAGTCAGGAAGTGGCCTATGATCTGGTAGACAGCTTGCAGACTTCAATCCCTACCTGGCTACATCAGTTCTGGAGGAGTTGGTTCCTGGCATCCTGTAACATCCCTGGAAGAGTTGTGAGATCCCAAGTTCAAGCCCTCTTCCCCAAGTCCTTAGCCAAACTGTCAAAGCCTGGCAGAAACCAGGTTGGCTAGGGAGCTTATCCTTTTTAAATCCAGTCCTGAGTTGTTAGCCATAGTTTACCTAATCCCCTTTCCAATCCCCTCATATTATTATTAAACTGATTCCTTGTGTGTTTTTAGTAATTTTAGGTCCTCATGGTGTGTATGTATTAATATGTATTTATTCCAGGCTGGGTGGGGCTGAATGACAGTTGGTTAGGCTTAATTGTCATTTCAGTCAATGGTCTTTCCCTTGTAGTTAAACCTGGTTCCCTAGCTTGCAAAGTCTTTCCCATTGTCCCTTCCTATCTCCTATCCACCCCACAGAGCCCATATTTAATATTTAAGGCAACTTCCCTGGTTTTTCCCCATTGTATGGTACAGTTTGAGATTTGGTACTGCTAAACCAATTTCCTTCAAAAACTTTTTTTTCATCAATTCCCTTGATATTCTTGAACTTTTTGTCTTCCAATTGCATTTTGTTATTATTTTTTCTAGTTTTGTAAAATATTTTTGGTAGTTTAATTGGTATGGCAATGAATAAATAAATTAATTTAGGTGGAATTGTCATTTTATTATGTTAGCTAGGTCTACCCATGAACAATTAATACTTTTCTAGTTGTTTTTATCTGACTTTATTTTTGTAAAAAGTTTTCTAATTGTGTTCATATAATTACTATATTAGTCTTAGGAAGAATATTCCCAGGCAATTTATATTGTGTAGAGTTATTTTTTAATGGGATTTCTCTTTCTTATCTCTTGCTGACTGACTTTGTTTATAATATACAGAAATGCTAATAATTTATGTGGGTTTATTTTATATCCTGCAACTTTCCTTAAATTACTAATTATTTCAACTAGCTTTTTGTCAAAGGCTTTTTCTGTATCTATTTAGATAATCATGTGATTTCTGTGTTTGGTTGCTGATGTGGTCAATTATGCTAATAGTTTTCCTTATAGTAAACCAGCACTGCATTCCTGGTATAAATATCACCTGGTCATAATGAATCTATTGTTAGCAATATATTGCTATGGTTTCCTTGCTTGTATTTTATTTAAAATTTTTGCATCTATAATCATTAAGAAAATTTGCCTATAATTTTTACTGTGTTAAGTCTTCCGGGCTTACGTATGAGCACCTTATTTGTGTCATAAAAAGAATTTGGTAGAATTCCTTGTGTGCCTATTTTCTGAAACAGTTTATTTAATATTGTGATTAATTGGTTTTTAAATGTTTGATAGAATTCACTTGTGAATCCATCTGGCCCAAGGGATTTTTTCTTAGGGAGTTCATTGATGGCTGATTCAATTTCTTTGTCTGAGGTAAGATTGTTTCCTCTTTTGTTAATATGGACAATTTATATTTTTGTAAATATTCATCCATTTCACATAGACTGTCAGAATTATTGTCATATAATTGGGCAAAATAGCTTTTAATAATTGCTTTGATTTCTTCTTCATTGGTGGTGAAATCGCCCTTTTCATTTTTGATACTGGTAACTTGATTTTCTTCTTTTAAAAAAATAAAAATTATCAATACTCTTTTTTTTCCTTTAATACGAGCTCCTAGTCTTATTTACTAGCTCAGTACTTTTCTTACTTTCAGTTTTATTAATTTCTCCTTTGATTTTTAGGATTTGTCTTGAGAAGATTTTGAACATCACCTGACAAGGTACCAGATGCTAAAGCACTTTCTCAAGCTGAATTGCGTTGGCTGCAGTCTCATTGAAAACATTTCACAGCTACTTTTCAATACTAATAACCAAAAAATGAGTAAGTGAAGTGCATTTAAAAAGAGGAATCCTTTCCTATCATATCCACATTTAACTTAGCCACAGTTAAGTGCTAATCTTGCTTTATACAAAATGCCGCACGAGAGATACAAAAGAAATTTCTCAAATACTGAATGTGAACGCTGAATATATTTTAATTAATATAGAGATTGAAAACCACTACAATATAATTTACTAACTACATACATATATATAATACCTATAGGGAAACAGGTATAGTTTATAAAGGGTTGGCCTTGAAACTAAGAAGATTTGACTTCAAATAACACCTCTGACATATCTGTTATGTGACACTAGGAAAGTCTCATACCTTACAGTGCTCTGAGCTACTCTCTAAGACTGCAAATTGCAGAGGATATTTTAAGGCTCATCATCCATTGGTTCCCCACATGAGTGAAAACACATCCAGTCCATATGTGCTTTGTACATGTAGCTTGCCTTTCCAACCTCCCAGGAGGCTGAAAGTATAATGTTTAAATAATATGTGTATTATTTAAATTATATATATATTTAAATAGTATTCTTATATATATACATATATATATAAAACAACATATTATATGTGGTACCATAATATATATATATATATA